>NC_043000.1:82424284-82434284 GCF_006345805.1 Octopus sinensis
GTTGTAATTTCTGTTTGTTTGTTGTTGTTTTGTGTGTGTGGGGGGGATTTTGTAAAATTTCCTCTAATGCTGGCGAAATGGGAGAGTCGTTAGAGTGTTGGATAGCTGGTATCACCATGTTTGTTTTCGATGTCTGCACTTTTAGTTCAATTACCGATGAGATCAAATTTCTTTTATTTATTTCGAGATCGATAAAAGATACACCTGTACAGCTTATAGACTGGCGAAACGAAGAAAATCAGATAAGATACCTTGCTTTCTTGTTCTGATTTGAGTTCAAATCCTGCCATGGCCTATTTGATCGGACCACTTAATCCCATGCCCAGTTTAGCAACACCACCGGACCCCGCGTATGCCTTTAGTAGAGTCCGTTCTGTTGCAAGGACTCAAGCCAAGACTCCCACACTCCCATCTGAGCTAAAAGATAAACAAGTTCAGAAATCTTCCTACAAAGAACTGAAATCTTAATGTTACACAACGTCTTAGTGATTTTTTTAAAAGGAATTTCATTAGTAAAGACACCTAAGGCATGGCAAAAAAAAATAGAGAGAGACATTAAATGTTAAACAAATATAGGCGCAGGCGGGGCTGTGGGGTAAGAAATTTTCTTCCCAACTGCATGGTTCCAGGTTCAGTCCCACTGCGTGATACTTTGGGAAATTGTCTTCTACTATAGCCTCGGGCCGACCAAAACCTTGTGAATGGATTGGATAGACGGAAACCGGAAGAAGCCTGTTGTGTGTGTGTGTGTGTGTGTGTGTGTGTGTGTGTGTATGTGTGTGTGCGTGTGTGCGTGTGTGTGTGTGTGTGCGTGTGTGTGTGCGTGTGTGTGCATGCGTGCTTGTGTGTCTTTGTGTCTGTAGTGTTTGCCAAAAGAATAAGTATCATGCTTTAAAAAAAATAAGTAGAGGTCGTTTCATTCGACTAATAATTCTTCAAGGTGGTGTCCCAGCATGGCCGCAGTGTAATGACTGGAACAAGTAAAACATTAAAGATATAGTTGACATTGTTGTTTAACCTCAGGTCAGCCCTGATTCATTGATGATGTTCCATCCATGATCATCTCATATTTTAGTGTATCTAGATTTATACTGTCAAACAGTTATAATTCATTATTTGTTGAACCTAATTAATTACTCTGAAATCCAATAATACGGCAACTCTAATGTTCGGGACAGGAATCTAAATCTCTGGCAGTAATTTGTTTGAATGGTAGTGTCTTGGCCAACTGTGACGTCCCATATTATGTATATCCGTATCAGCTGATTGGCGATGGTTGATGCTGCTATAGAGTTGTCAGCTTGTTAAAATAACAGTGCGGGTTACAAATGGTATTTTGCGTACTCCAGTTTATGTATGCGAGTTACATAGATGTTTATCAGAATTGTTAGACAGCCTTCGACAACAGAAGCTTCGTATGAGAAGTAGAGAGCAATGGTAAGAGACATCAGCATCGAGCTGTTTGGGTTATGCATCGCTATATTCGCTGGCATGCATTCTTTTATGTCTAGCACTTGGCACAAAGTACACCAGTTTCAGTGTTACAACTATATGGAGAAATTAAGTAGATTCTGCGTTGACTGGATCCATTTGAAACAAATTCTTTATGCAGGTTGTTCACTAACAAATCTTTTACATTTCTCTTTAATTCAAAGCCGTCGTTGTCATTGTGTTGGTCTGTTACGATGAGAGAAACCCTGCCACTTCAATAGTCTCATCGCTCTTCAGAATAGTATAGACGTGTACAGTGGTGTCCTTGCGATTGTCCAAGCGACTGCATCTTAATCTTTGTTACTGTGGCCTCATACGTCATTGTCGACGCGAGAGTCTATCAAGATCATGATTATCATGCATGTGTACATATGTGTACACACATACACACATCCTCACCCTCACACTCCTCCCACACACACGTTCAAACATTAAAATACATACACTGATGAAGTCCAGTGACATCCAACTAAACGACACACGAGCATATAAAAATTTGATATATACAAGAGATAGCAATCAAATAATGCAAATTCTTACACGCATCGAATTCCATGCTCACTATACCCTCTTCTCTCACTCTTATATACATCCATCACATACACTTACACTCAGCTTCACAAAATACATACCATTTTGTCACTTTGCCACACGCATATAACATACACAGGCACACCATTACGCACACTTAACACGCATACACTGACTTTTAACACACATTAAAACACTCTCACTGGTTATTCTCACACACAAATACCCCTCTTTGACTATTTGTTCTGATCTGCACATTTGAATTACCCACATTTATTTCCCCTTCCACTTGTCACTACACCTTGACCGCTACTGATATGACTGCCACTTAATACTCACACACACAATCATTCTTACATACTTCTACCATTTACTTCCCTTTGCATCAGCTCTTCTCTCAAACTGACTACTTTTGTTCTTCGCTCCTTTTTCCGTCTGCCATTCTCCATCGCTCCGATAGTACGAGTGCATCAAATTTTTACGTTTACGTTTTTTGCCTTCTCACACCTTTGCTATTTCGCGTTCTTCCAGGACCGTTTTCCATTTCTTTGGGCTCTTGCTACCTTTTTCGACTTTTAATCATATCTTGGAATCTTGGAAACTTTTCTAGGACTTTTTATTCTGTATTAGATTTTCAGCTTTTCGAAAATTTTAATCTTTCGCTTTAAAAGAAAATCCCTGTCACCCAAATATGCTTCTATTCATGCACATAGACTCTCGTAAACAACCTCGTTCACTTTGCACATGTCTCCTTACAGTACCTTCGCGAAACCTTTAGTCTAACACACACGCCTGGGCCCTTATACACCCTTACATGGTATTCACACCATCCACGAACATTTACACACACACATCTACATTTCTTACACACCACTAACCAATACGATCAAATTTATCAGCCTACATACATCTATACACATACACACACCCACCACCACACACCTCTTCATCACATACCAATATTCCCGCTTCAACACACAAAAATATTCTGACATATGCATCAGCAAACTCATCTCTCCTCCCTACTTCACTCCTTCAGAGAATCGGATTCCCCTGATTATGAATGATTCACTTTCACTCGCGTACTTTCCTCACTGCATTCACTATTTCTTTCTTTTTCTCTTTCTCTCTCTCTCTCTTTCTTTTTTCTCTCCCTCTCTCTCTCTCTCTCTCCTGTTTCTTACCCTCTCTCTACCTCTCTCACTCCGACATTTCTTTTTTTCTGATGAAGTGTCAATATCGAAACGTTATAAAATCTAATACCATATCCTTCATACTTTCTTTGACGTACTTCTGTTTATCTTTATATATATATGTGTGTGTGTATGTATGTATGTATGTATGTATGTATGTATGTATGTATGTATATATGCATATATATGTATGTATATATATAGGGAGAATTCACAAAAAAAAAAACAAAAGACGAAGACAGGTGGTGTAGACAACAAACAGATGTATTAGTTTAACGCTCGGGAAGTGAAGAAGTCTTTACCGTTTCTAGGCTACGCTCTTTCTCAGAAGGAACACAGAAAGAAACAAGGAGAGAAAAATAGAAAAATATTATATATATATATATATATATATAATATATATATATATATATATATATATATATATATATATATATATATATATATATATAGATAGATAGATAGATAGATAGATAGATAGATAGATAGATAGATAGATAGATAGATAGATAGATAGATAGATAGATAGATAGATAGATAGATAGATAGATAGATATAGATTAGATATAGATATATAGATACATACATACATACATACATACATACATACATACATACATACATACATACATACATACATACATATAATATATGCATACATGCATATACATATATGTGTGTATATATATACCTACATACATAAATACACACACACATATATATATATATATATATATATATAAATATCTGTGCATATATGCATATATGTATGCATATATGTATGCATGTATGTATGTCTATGTATATGGGTAGCACATATGTGCAGGATAAATGAATATAATTCTGTAAACACACACATATACACATCCATACGCAGACACACACATACACACTTATAAATGCAAAATACTTCCATATAAGCATACACACATGCATTCAAACATGTAAGCATAGATGCATATACATACATACATAGGCATACATACATACACACACATACATGTCTGAAACTGTTACACAAAGATGGCATTTACTCTCTCCACTGACACATGTCAATGACATTTACTGACACCTTACACACATGCACCTCCTTCCCCATTCCTCCTTCCCCATACACACACACATACACACATTGTCAGGCACATTTACACACACAAATAGACACACATTCATACGCTCATAGTACAAACACACATACGTACACACAATCATTGACGCATGAGCATATGAAATCATCTGTGTATTTGATCTATATCGACACTCGAGCAACAGGGAGGAAAGCTCACCTACATCAAGAAATATGCACATACATACGTCTATACATATGTACATGCATACACATGGACGTATGTACATGCTCCGATGCCTATATCTATCTATACATATGTGGGTGTGCGTAAGTGTGTGAGTGTGTTTGTGTGTGTGCGTATATATATATATATATATATATATATATATAATATATATAATAATAAATATTAGGGAATATATCCAAATTTACAGGGAAAAAAAAAAAAAAAAAAAATCAGATTTAGGATTAAATCCATTTTATAGTAAAATATTATAAATATTATTTGAGACAAAACCACTATTTTGCAAAACAAACAAGGAAAGACTTAATCAATACATAAAATTTAATAAATAGTCAAAAAAACCGCCATACAATCGTTTCTTGTCTTGATCGACAATCTTCAGGTGGACTTCCAATCTAAAAATCAAAATTTTAAAATATAAAAATAATACTTTTAAATAATTAAGTATAAATGAAAAAATATAAGTATATAATCCATATATAACCTATATATAATCCATATCGAAAATATAGACTAATTACCACGAATTCCCTAAAAAAAACCATGATAAAACAAAACCATGATAAAACAAAACTCTTAAAAACCCCATCACTACACTTAATGTATACTCTCACCCATCCGCACGGATGTGTAAGTGTATCTCCGGTGTATATGTTGAGGCTTATATGTAGAGTTGTTGAAGTGAACGTCGTTGAAATTGTGAATGAATGGGTAGAGTTGGGAATTGTAACGGGTGGTGGACTAGTGTTGCTTGGAATTGTGAATGGATTAGGGTGGTAATGAGGTAGGCATTGAGTATGGGTTACTGTAAGTTGTTTGTTAGAGTTGCTAGGGTGAGCTAAAGCTCATAATGTATATAATTGATTTTTCATGATTGTTTTAAAGAATCCATTCATAATAAATTTTTTTAAGTAGCGTTGGTTTGCTACGTGGAAATAGTTTTAGTTCCAATTATATTTCTCCATTCATACTATGAATGACGTTACTTTCTATGGCGCGTATTCTTTTTTTACATTAGTTATTTCCATGGTAAAGTAATTTTGTTTGGTTTTTTAACGGATAAAAATCTAATTTCACTTCATAATTTGTAACTGAATTGTAAGTATGTATTTGATTTATCCTTATGTCATAATGTTATTTTTGATATTCTGGTTAATTACGATGTATTTATTGTTGTTTTCATAAGAGTGTTTATGTATATGAGATTGGTTGTGAGTTTTTAATTGTATAATTAATTTATTTATCTGTATGAGTGTGGGTGTAAATATTGTTGTATATATCGAGGTTTTAGTGAGTATGTATATGCGTATATGTGAGGGAGCATATGTATCTGTTGTGTGTGTGTGTTTGCGTGTGTGTGTGTTTGTGTGTGAATGTGTATTTGGGTTTGTTATTTAGGATTTGGGATGTATGTGTTAATTGTCTGTGTGGGGAGGGAGTGGTTTTTGGTGTATATTGAGGTTTATAAGTTAGTATAGGTTGTGTATAAGTCTTGGGTCTGTGGTTACGTGTGGGTTTTTTGTGTGTGAATGTTTAGGTTAGGGGGATTGCTATATAAGTTTGTTATAGGGTTTAGCAAAGGGAGATTTTATCGTTATATGCTTTTATGAGTTTTGGTTTATCATGGTTTTTTTAGGTAATTTGTGGTATTTTGTATATTTTAGGTGTTGGTTATTTTTTTACATTGTTTCATTCATAATTTTTGAGTGGTGTTCGTTTTGCCACGTGAATAACCGGGTGGTGGACTAGCGTTGCTTGGAATGTGAATGGAATAGTGTAGTAGTGAGGTAGGCATAGAGAATGGGATTGGGTTACTGCAAGTTGTTTGTTAGAGATGCTAAGGTGAGTTAAAGCTCATAAATGTATATAATGTTTTTTGTGGGTGTGTAAGTATTGTTGTATATGTCGAGTTTAGTGAGTATGTATAGGCGTATATGTGAGGGAGTATATGTATCTTTTGTGTGTGAGTGTTTTGCGTGTGAGTGTGTGTTTGTGTGTGAATGTGTATATGGGTTTGTTATTTAGGTTTTGGGATGTATGTGTTAATTTGTCTGTGTGGGGAGGGAGTGGGTTTTGGTGTATATTGAGGTTTATAAGTTAGTATAGGTATGTGTATAAGTCGTGAGTTTGTGGTTTACGTGTGTGTATTTGTGTGTGAATGTTTAGGTTAGGGGGTTACTTATAGGTTTGTTATAGAGTTTAGCAAAGGGAGATTTTATCGTTATATGTTTTTAAGAGTTTTGTTTTATCATGGTTTTTTTAGGGAATTCGTGGTAATTAGTCTATATTTTCGATATGGATTATATAGGTTATATATGGATTATATACTTATATTTTTTCATTTATACTTTAATTATTTAAAAGTATTATTTTTATATTTTAAAATTTTGATTTTTTAGATTGGAAGTCCACCTGAAGATTGTCGATCAAGACAAGAAACGATTGTAGTGGCGGTTTTTGACTATTTATTAAATTTTATGTATTGATTAAGTCTTTCCTTGTTTGTTTTGCAAAATAGTGGTTTTGTCTCAAATAATATTTTATATATATATTATATATTATATGTATGTCTGTATATATGTATGTATGTATATATTATATATCTATATATATATTATATATATATTATATATATATGTATGTATGGATATATTGTATGTATGTATATATATAATATATATATATATACACAAAAACATATTTATATATGTATGTATGTATACATATATATATATATATATATTATATATATATTATATATATATATATATATATATACACGCACACATAACACACTCGCATGTATGATATATATATTTTATATATGTGTGTGTGTACACGCTTATATGCGTGTATAAGCAGTTTTATATGCTGGGTACGTAGTGATGAAATCACGTTCATTTTTAGTCAAGGATGTTAGGTAAAAAAAGCCGAAAAGATAAAAATCATAGCTTGATACTGAGATGGGGAGAAAGAAGTAGAAAAAACAAAAAGGTACGATGCATATATATATATATATATAATATATATATATATATATATATATATATATATATATATATATAATGTATATAAGTATAAATATGAAGAGGAAGTTTGTGTGTATTTGCCTCCGTGTGTGCGTCCGTCTGTCTGTGTAAGCGTGTACTAAGAACAGAGAACAGTTATGTTAGCGCGTCGTGTGGGAGTAGAAACAGATAATTGAAGTAAAAAAAATGGTGTTTGAAATATGAAAGCGTTGACATCAATCATGTAAACAGAATGAATTTTACGCGCAGAAATGAAACAAACGATATTCAACTGCTACAAGTTAACTATGAAGCATTACGTAACATCTTGCTAAGTCTGTGAATATGGCTTTTTATGTTAGTTGCAATGATATCGTAAATACCACACGCTGGACATTTATTATTTGACTCGTCTCTTTCTCTTTATGAGACAGCTATGGCCGTTTGGTTTCTATGTTTACATCGCAAACATACGTCTAGTAGTTCGATCTTACTTCGCAACAAGTATAAGCATCGGCAAATGCCTTTCTAGTTCAGTCTAGGGTTGACCAAAATTTTATGAGCTGCAAATTCCTCAGAACCTGGCGATAGTATGTGCATGTATGTGTTTGTGCATGTATGGGGGTGGGGGTAAGAGAGGAATAGATAATACTTCCCAGGCCATATCAACAATCTCATTAGAGATACTTAGGAAAAATCAATATTACCTCGATGACTAATATTTTAATCGCTGAAGAGGTATAATAATACCGACACCTTTCCAGAGTTGTTTCCCGTTGTTGCGGAATGATTAATATTAGTCATTGCGCAAAAGCTGCTTATTCCTCGCCAATATTTCTATAAGATGCTCATTTCATTCAATAGTTAAACTCTTAAGCACCCTATTGTTTATCATGTTAAAGTGTCACTGAATACTAATCTCAGTGATTTCTACCTTTTAACGATATTTATTCGCTGAACGTTTATCTCATCATGTAGACTGTAACTCTCACCATGTATGTAACAATATCGTAGCTATATAATACTCTACACAATATATCTGCTATCCAAAACATGTTTTCTTTGCATTTCGTTTCCCTCTTAATAAATTATTATACTGAATTTGTTTTTACGTTTTCTGCATTTGAAGTAGTACTTCAGAAGTAAAAGCTTATAATCATTTTATCTCGTAGTTTTCGTCTAGCCTATGCTTTTTCATTCATGAATTTGGTAGACACAATATTTTTGGTATTAGTTAATTTTACTGTATTAAAATACTGCTCAAACATCTGAATCCAGGAAAAAAGTCATGAGGATTAAAAAAGCACCAACAAGTACACTTTCATAACTTGTCTGTTGCTTGACGTAAGACCAACAAGACTGTAGCAGAGTTTCTTCATGATGTTGGTTGGACGTTCTTTATGAACGTTCTGGTTGAAAATTGTTCATTGCGTTGGTTTCTTCATGGCGTTAGTTTCTTCATGGCGTCCGTCTTAACCAGCATTAAAAATTCTGAATATACATGTAAAGCCACGATACTATGCAAGGTGTTTTCAATCTGTACATGTCATGTAAATGACGCTTAATTTTTTTTTTTTGCTTCATTATCTAACTTTGCTTAAGAAACTGAATAAAAGATTGTTGGTTTTTTTGTGTGTGTTTTTTGTTGATTTTTTAAACATATGTGTAAAACCATAATACATAAATTACGTACAAGTCATGTACTACCAGTTAGTAACTGATTTAAAATATTTTTTTCTTTTATAACTACAACTGTTTATCGTATTTAAATAAAATGTGACTTTTTCCTCGAGCCAGAATTACACTGTGTAATGCAATTTTTGTCCTTACGTAGCAACTGTTATTTCCTATTTGCTTACCTCTAGAAAGTATGGAAAGTGGCTAATATTTTCTTCAAAATTTTCCTTTGTTACATTTATTCAAGCCCCAAAGAATCTGTCTCAACACAAGGCTTTGATACTCTCCCACTACTTCTGTTCATGATCAATAAGGAACATGCTCAAGTGGTTACGGTCGAGCAAGTGACAAGCAAGTTTGTGGTATTGAACAGCATATTTGTTATAACGATATTTCTGCTTCAGCAAATCAGCGCTGAAACTGTTTGAAATGTAACGAAAAATAGGTCAGTTTCAAAACATAGATGTCCAGGTCACAAAAGCAGAGTTTGAAGCGAATAGCAGTCATTTCTTTTGATTTCCACATTGAAGCAAATACGAAATAACACTTACTGACCAAAATTACCAAAGATTAAAAAAAAAAGTAAATAAAAATTTTATTACAGATTGTTATGACCTTTTTTTCAGTGGCATTTTTTCCTGACTTTTTTTTTCTACACACCACATACTTGCCTATTAACACTCAGTTGACCAGCATCATCGTGGAAATGATTTTGTAGGCTACACTTGCTAACTTCTAAATGTGATATATTAAAAACTTTTATATGTGATAATATTGGCTTCAAATT
>NC_043000.1:82439284-82455916 GCF_006345805.1 Octopus sinensis
AGTTTTATTTCAAGATTGCTCGCCAATAGAGAAAGAGCCGGTTTCTAACTTAGATCCAAGACTCCTTCATTGGTATTTAAAGATCAACAACAGAGCATTTTGTTTGTATGTATGTATGTATGTATGTATGTATGTATGTATTATGTATGTATGTATGTATGTATGTATGTATGTATGTATGTGTGTAGATTTGTATGTTTTGTTTTATGCTTGTATTCTCATGTATATAGTTGCATATCTAGACATGTGCACAGATGTTTTACAGATTTTTACAGTTCCAGTGATGGACTGGATCTGTAGTCTTTGAATTAGCTTTCTCATTCTTGGTTTAGAGAAGCGTAATCTCTTAAGATTGGTATTTAGGCTGTGTGTTACATAAACCAGAGTCCCAATAATTACTGGTATAAACCTGAACTTGTAATCTGGATAGAGTAACTGCAGATTTCTCAATAGTTCAGCGTAGGTATTTTCTTTTTCACTGATCTTCAGCTTTATGTTAACATCTGCTGGGCAGCTAATTTCCACAACTGTACACAGTTTCTCTTCTCTATCCCAAATCCTTATATCAGGTCTGTTTTGCTTACATTTTATTGTGGTTTTCACAGGGACATTCCACAAGTACTCCTTTTTATTATGAGTGGCTATGGCTTCTACCATACTGTGGGTTCTTATTTCTTTGTCTCCGTAATTATCCTTCCGACAGATTTCATTATAGTGTGTCCTAGCTACAACACCATGTCTCATCGGTAGATAATACCGTGATGACATTTTCGGACAAATGCTTATGATTTGGGTGATGTCTTCGGTATTAACTCCTTAAAGTCTGCATCGCTTGTCACATTTTACTGCTTTTCCTACATCTCTATCCCTTTTGTGCATCAGGTATTTGGTTGATATTTTCTGTTCCTGGATTGCAAAAGCATACCCTTCCTTCAAAGTGCGAGGTAGTAATCCGGCTATTGGTTTATGATAGACTGCTTTGATGATTATTGTAACTATCATCTCGGAACTTTCTACTAACATATCCATGCATAGTCTTCTTCTCATTCAGGCTCATCTTTTCATCTGATGATGTGTTGTGGTAGGGTCGTGCGACTTCTTTAGGCATATATTTAAGGTTATCAGACAAGGAATGTTGCTCAAGTAGCTGCTTTCCAAGTCTTATGATGTTATCAGCCTTATTTATGCAAACCTGGTTAAAGGATATGTATGTATGTATGTATGTATGTATGTATGTATGTATGTATTTATGTGTTTATATCTCCTTCACTTCTTCTCTCTGCATTTATCGATTTCGTAAAACTGCGATTATCCATGGGCCCTCAGCTCTTTCAGGGGTGATAGAGATAAAATCGTGACATACGGCATGTTATGGGTATGTATGACTTGATGGAGGTCATCTGTCTACAAGCGAATTTCTCCCAGAATGATAGAGGAAGAGACAGGCAGAAAAAGGAGGTGTGAGAAAGAGAAGACATGTTCGACCAAGCCCTCAGAGCGGTGCCCCAGCGTGGCCGTAGTCCAATGACTGACGCAAGAGAAAGATAAAAGATATAGATATATATGTAGGTATAAAAAAAACTTTCAGGAACAATAATAGTTTATTGACGTAGAAGGTTGTCGGCTTTTCCCATATGGAAATTCGTTAAGCTGATCGATAAGTTCGATAGTTCACGGTTAGCAACTAGGGTTGCTACGAATGCGAATAAAAATCAAAATCAAGCGAGTGGATCAGGTAAAATCCAGGCTACATATCTTTCCTAGCTATCAGATCTTCGGAAGTAATAATTACGCAACGAGGAGTACTCCACTAGCGACTCATCAGGCCGAAGATACCTTTGTTAGATGAAGGTTACATTGTCGTCAAGGAATCCCGTGTTAACTTGCCTGAGATACAATTACAATTATTACTTCCGAGGATTTGCTAGTTAGGAAACCTGTAGCCTGCTCCACTCCCTTGTGTGTATGTGTGTGCGTATCTGAGTGTGTGTTATGAGGAGATAACCAAAAGAAACCGGAACTTTGCAATACTATTTTTTATTCACCTACTTTTACATGTTTACACTTTTATCGTCTTCAAAGTATTCTCCATTTCAAACAATGTATTGGTCCAGACACATTTTCTACTGTTCGAAACAGTCCTGGAACTCTTGCAGAGTGATACCTTTTAACCCCTTCGTCGTTTTTTTCTTCAGTTCTTCCACATCTGCAAAACGTTTTCCTTTAAGGACTTTTTTTCATTTGGGGGAACAGAAACAAAAGTCAGGGAACAAGCTCGAGTGAATAAGGAGGGTGAGGAAGCGAGGTCATGCCATTTTTGACAAAAACTTCTCACACTCAAGGCGGTGTGCGCAGGTGCATTGTCGCGATGAAACCACCACTCTCCACTTTCCCACAGGTCGGAGTATTTTCGTCTCACCGCGTCTTGCAAACGCTTCAGAACTGCCAAGTAAAATGTCTTGTTAAAAGTTCGACCAGAAGGAACAAATTCTGTGTGAACAATTCCTTTCGCATCGGTGAACTTCACTTGCCGCGCTTTTGTTGGGTGCGGTGACATTGAATACTTCCATTGACTTGATTGCTACTTCGCTTCCGGGTCGTAACTGTAGCACCGACTTTCGTCACCAGTGACGACTTTGGAAAAAAGGTTCGGATCATCTTCCAACTGTTCTTTCAGTTCACGACAAGCATTCGGTCGTGGCTGCTTTTGATCAACCACGAGCAAATTTTGCTGCAACTCTTTTCATTGGCAATTCCTCGCTCAAAATTCGTTGGCAGGAGCTCCAGAACACACCAGTCATATCAAGTTCATCAATTGTTCGGCGACGGTCCTCCAAGATCAGTTCATGAATTTGTATGATGTTTTCATTCGTTCGGGAGGTCGACGGTCGTCCTGAGCGAGGTTGGTCTTCAAGCGACAAGTGACCATCCCTAAAGCGTGAAAACCACTCGTAAACTTGTTTTGCTTATTGCTGCATCCTTGCAAACCGTTTGAAGCATAACAACTGTTTCAGCCAACGTTTTCACTAGCAGATAAGAGAATTTCACGGAAGCAAACTGTTCCTTCGTTTCAGCCATCGCAAAAATCGAGGAACAGAGGAGAAGCACTCCAAAAGAAAGACGCACCACATGGCAGTACAACTTCAGTGGACGCCGGTTGGTAGGCTGAGGATTGTATCAAGTGGGTTCAGCAGTGGAAGCTTGGACTACTGGACCACAACGGGCATGTCCCACATAGTACATTTCCGGATACTTTTGAGTAATCCATATATATATATATGTGTGTGTGTGTGTGTGTATATATATGCATATATATATATATATATATATATATATATGTGTGTGTGTGTGTGTGTGTGTGTGTAATATATTATATATTATATATTATATAGACCTGTGTGTATTTGCTTTTCACGCAGAAACAGCTGCACGAATTTGTGCCATACTTGGGATGCATGAATAATTTGACCTGGGATACAATAATCTGGTCTTGATTTATTTTTGTATTAAAAATAAATAATATTGCTTTATATAAGATTAACTTCTTTGAAAAGGATTTTCATTGTCAACTTCCAGTACTGACGTAGCAACTACGGCTAGCTAGACACGCACACATGTATGTCTGACGTAGCAACTCCTCTTCCTTCTTCACCCTCCGTCTCACTCTTCTTCCTTCTTCACTCTCTCTCTCTCTCTCTCTTATTCCTTATTCACACACACTCTCTCTCTCTCACACACACACATACACTTCCCTCTCTTCCTTCCTCACTCTATGAATAACTCAACTTCTTTCGATTTTACAAATATCTATTTTTAATACCTGGGAGGCACGTTCCCTATCTAACTTCTCACTGTACTTCCCCTCTTTCTACCTCTTACTCTATCATCCTCTCTTCATTCCGTCAACCATTTTCTCTAGTGTTTACCGTTGTAACGATTTTTGGTACCAAAAGAATTATTACAGCTACTTTCATTGTCTACATCCTTCCGTACCGCCTCTCTTTCTACCTCTTACTCTATCATTCTCTCTTCATTCCGTCAACCATTCTGTCTAGCGTTTACCGTTGTAACGATTTCTGGTACAAAAAATATTATTACAGCTACTTTCATTGTTTACAATCTTCTATACTGGTGTATTTGTGTATCTGTAAATAACTAGCTAGAAGAAAGGTGTCAAATTTTTCTCTAGTGTCAAGGTCAGCCAAAAGACTGTCTCTGTCGAGGGAAAGAGGGTTAGCTGAAAAAAAAGGAAGCACGCCAAGAAAGAAACAGACTGTGCACTTCAGCAGCCAGAGCATCAGAGAATGATGTGAGTAGAGTTGTGCATAAAAAAAAAAAAATGAAAACAGTTGCGTACTGGTGCTGCCCGAGCAGCTAAAAGTGCTGAACAGAGGTATGCACGCCTGACAAGGAATAGGATCTCCACTGCAGAAAGAAGAGCAGTTACAACAGCTCGGAGAAGCAACTTCTATGAAGCAGCTTTCAACTATGATCCAGCAGTTAATTATGCAGATGACACTAAAGTTACCACTGGTGCATGACAAATGAAGGTACACACTGTAAAGCAAAAAAGTGACCTGGAGAGACGTTGGACTGTACTGATGTGCTGGAAAGGTTAAACTCCCTGCAATGCACCGTCCTCCATAGCCACGAATAATATGTCCATGTAACGTGCAGACGTGTAAAACCATTGAGTGTTAAAAGTATTACTTTCTGAGAAATACACTAATCTTACACTACAAGCAAAGAGTACTGTATTAAGGCTATGAGTATATAAGCCGAGTGAAACCGGGTCTTTCTGCTTGTATATATATATATATATATATATATATATATATATATACAAGATAAGAAAATGGAGAAATACATCTAAATCAAATATCAATTACCAGATGATACTCAATCACATACGTTATTAAACCACCACATAAGAGACTGTAGGGTTAAATATAAAAAGCAGAACAAATCAGTGTACATAAGGAATGTACATAAAAAAGTGTACATAAAAGAGTAATGTTGTATAATAAGTAGAATATATATAAGCAGTATATTGGATATATGTTATCCCATGGAGGGTTGCATTTACAACCCCTATCTCAATTTGTATATATATATATATATATATATATATATATATCTATATATATATATATTATATATATATATATATATATATATATATATATATATATATATATATATATATATATATATATATATATATATATATAAGGATAAGATCGTTAATTTAAAACCTTCAAAGGTAATAATTTAAAGTCAGTTTTGACTGCTAATTTCTGCGTGGTGGTATCTCTTAAATTCCCTAAATTATAATTTATATATATATAGGAGTAACAACCGAAGGATAGGTGCCAATTCATTATAGCCGTTTCTAACGAATTATTTAATTGATCAATGAATACATTATATCATTATAAAAAACCGCTTCCATCAGATGAATACAAGAATTTTACAATCAAGGATATTTAAAAGATTTTTAAAATCCACAGCACATACATATTTGGTGAATCCACGATCCACGCTTACCAGCCAAATATGTATGTGCCGTGAATTTAAAAATTTTCTAAACGTCCTTCATTGTAAAATCCATGTATTCATCTGGTGAAAAAGGTTTTTTTTTTTTTTTCATAATAATATAATGTACCCATTGATCAATTTTAAAATTCTTTAGAAATGGCTGTAATGAATTGACATCCATCGGTTGTTACTTATTTATTTATAATTCACCTCTCCCGGAACCTGCCCCTCGCATGTGCCGAAGCATATTATGGACCATATATTTAATAAAATGTGCGTTTCTGAATAGCTCAAGAGCTGATGACATACTCAGTTGAGTTCAATTAATTGCATATATAAGCTGAATATCCTTCTGCCAGTGCTTCTGTACCTATGTTGGTATTCGTCTATAATTGCTGTGTATACAATTTATTCTGACCTAACCCGGTACCTTACCATTAAGTACCTTATTCAACTGAATCTTGATATAGATTAGAAAAACAGCCGACAGCTGATGAAGGGGCGTTCTTTATGTTGCTTGTCTTGTTTTCTATTTGTTTCTTTCGTTGTTCGCAAAAAAAAGTTCATATTCCATGTATTCGTATTTCGTATTTTATGTTGTTTACGTCTGTGACGTCCTGTGCCTACATATGCATATGTATATATGTAAGTATTATTTATTTTATATACACACACATACATACACGTGTGTATGTGTGGAGAGAGAGAGGGGGCGGGAGACAATTTAGATAAACAACAGTATAAATATTTAGCTTCTGTGTGCGATTCAACATTGCAGTTATTTAGAGCTCACCAGTGGATGCCTAACTGCAACAGATCATCAGGGGAATACTTTATTACATTCTATTTCGGATATATTAGACTCAAATGATTGCAATAGTGAAACGTATGTAGGAACTAAATATTTATACAGGCATTTATATTAGTTTACCACCGCATTTGTTCTGTATGTTATATCAAACAACATTGCTAAGTAGAATACTCGAGTAACCGAAGCTGAGCAGATAAGGATAATCTATGTGGAGCTTTAATTCATACAGTAGCAGTCGTACACGATCCTGTTTCGAACTGACGGGATAAGGATAATCTACGTACATACACAGTTCGATGTATGTACATATGCGTGTGTAGACAGACAGACAGATAGACATGCAGGCAGGCAGACACACAGGCAGACAGACAGACAGACAGACAGACAGACAGACAGACAGGCAGGCAGGCAGGCAGGCAGACAGACACACAGGCAGACATATATATATATAGATAGATAGATTAGATAGATAGATTAGATAGATAGATAGATAGATAGATAGATAGATAGATAGATAGATAGATAGATAGATAGATAGATAGATAGATAGATAGATAGATATGTTTCTTTATTAGCCACACAGGGCTGCACACAGATAGAACAAATTACAAGGTAGAGCTTTTCTTTTGAAGGTTTAAAAAAAAATAAAAATAATAATAAAATAAAAAATAAAATAAAATAAAAAAGGGGGGTCGATCAAAAGGGATCGTAAAAGGAGAGAAGGAGGACAAAAAAGGGGGGGGTTAAAAAAAAGGGGGAGAGGAAAAAAAATTGATCAATAGGGATCGTTATCACAGAAATGTCAATATGAAGTGTAAAGGGGAGGACAGGTGAGGTTTACCCGTGGAAAGAAAAGCCTACGGAAAAGACCACGGTAACCTCGGTCAATGAAGTCACATGTTATATTTCTTTTTTTTTTTTGCAAATAAGCAACTCTCTGTATTAATTTTTACGGTTCATAGAATCATAGTCAAGGTGGCTTCGTCATTCATACGTGCCATCCTTGCTACATTCACCCATCTTTTTTTAAAACATTCACTAGACAAAACTTGCCTCTCTACTCTCACTTTTTTCTTCAGGTGATACTTGAAGAAGTTGATGAGAGATTGACCAGAGAGGAAAGTGTTTGTCTCTAATCCTTTCAGACGCGTCCACCAGATACATTCTTTCGCCATAGCCACAAGTATGATAAAAATAGCTCTTCCTTCCCGTTTGAAGGAAGGAGGCGTGACGATATTAACGATAGACTCGGCGGATAAACCGACACGTCCCACACGTGACAGCAGTCGTTCGACATAAGCCCACAGGTGGGAAATTGCTGGACACTGCACGATTGCGTGCAGAGCGGTTTCGTCGCTCTGCCCGCATCTCGGGCAGGTCGGCCCCGTGTTTCTCGAGCCATGCCTATAGATCTTATCCCGAACGGGTAGCGCTTCTCGGTAGCACCGCCAGGCCAGGGATCTCTGGAAGTTGTCCATAGGTCCCGGGCCGAAAGTCGTTTGAAACAGGCGGGTCAGGTATTCCTCGTCGACGCCAGGTTTGCCCCGAGCTCGTCGTCGTACCTCCCCTCCACTAATCCCCTATAGATGCTTTGGTTGTGTTGAAGTCACTCAAGGTCGACCCGGGACGGCAGAGTTGCTTGAGAGCAACGCGACACTCGCGGTGCCATTCGCCCTTCTTCGGCCTCTTTTTGATCCACGACTGTAGTTCGGTCATGGAGACGAGTTTGCGGAATGCGTGCCTCACAAACGGCGACCACACCTGTTCACCGTCGTCTACATAGAGCCGGAGATGTCGCAGTCTCAGCGCGTGTCTGCACATCATCAACGATGGCATGCCCAGCCCTCCTTTTAATGGTTGTTGACAGCAAATGGATCGCCTGACCATCGGGACGCATCCTTTCCACATGAAGCGGAAGAGAATGCATTCTAGTTTGGTGATGGTAGGGTCGGAACAAGGTATGACGGTCAGACGGTAGTAGATGATGGACGCGATGTACGTGTTTGCCACCTGCGCCCGACCTTTTAGGGACAGTTTTTTCTCGGCCCATTGCCGGGCGAGAGTGACCACCCTACTCGTTATCTCGTTCTAGTTCTTCTCCATTTGGAGGTCCGGACCGAACCAGAACCCGAGCAACTCAACCGGGCCGTCTGTCCAGCGTCCCACGACGGAGGTACTGGTGGACGGCATGGGTTTGCTTCTCCAGGTGCCGAGCCGCAAGCCCCTGACTTTTCCCGGTTGATTTTTGCTCCTGTCACCGCACCGCTTCGTATTTTTTCAGTGTCTCGCCGACCCGCTCGATGTGCTCGTGGCTTGACACTATGACGGTGACGTCGTCCGCGTATGCAGACACGCTCGTCCCGCATCCTAATTCTCGCGGGATGCCCCTCAGAGTCGCCAGCTTCCGCAGTAGTGGCTCAAGAGTCAATACGTATAGAAGCGCCGAGAGGGGGCATCCCTGACGGACCGAACGTGCAATGTCGAAGGGTCTCGATAGATGTCCATTTACGCGAATTACACCGAACGGATGCCTCTGTACAAGGCAGCTATCCAGCCGCGGAAGACGGGACCGAAACCAGCCGCTCTCAGGACTGCCTCCAGTATCGATGGTCTACCCTATCAAAGGCTTTCGATTGATCCAAGTTGATCAGGGCCCCACCCATGCCAGGTTCGTTAACTACCCTGTCTATGATGTAGCGCATCAGATGGAGGTTGTCATGGATGCTCCGGCCGGCACGGCGCACGTTTGTGCGTTGTCGACCATTTCTCCATGACAAGCGCCAACCTCTTGGCTAACACCTTTGTCAAAATTTTCAGGTCTGCATTGAGCAGAGTGATTGGCCTAAAGTTATCTATAATGTTTCCCTTGTTTGGATCTTTCTTCAGCAGAGTTACAGCTCCTCGACTCACAAAACCGGGTATGCTCCCGTTTTGCTGCCAGTTGCAGTATACCGCTGCAAGACGTCTCCAAACAAGTCTGGCATACAATAGTAAAATTCGTAGGGTAGACCATCCAAACCCGGTGATTTGTCCCTCGAGCATTCTGCCATCGCTTCCCGCACTTCCGCCGCGCCGTGATGGCACCTTCGCAGCACCCTGCCTTTCTTGTCGAGAGTCGTGGCAGGCTATGTAGGTAGGCACTGAAGTCTACCCTACGTTCTTGCCCTCCACTCGTCCCGAACAGTCGGGCAAAATGCTGCTGAAAGGCCTCACACATTTTACTTGGCTCGAGCAATTCGCGCCCCTGTTCATCTACCAGTGACCGAATGGTGGCTTTGTTGCCCTGTTGCGCCTCTGCCACCCGGGCCTCTCTCGCGGCTCCAACACCTTCGTTCCTTAGAGCACGCATCCTAGCTCTGACAGCACATCCTTCGTGTTTGGCGTTGAAGTGTTGGTCGAGGGCCAACCTCGCCGCCAAAACGTCGGATGCGATGCCGCTTCTAATTAGATAGATAGATAGATAGATAGATAGATAGATAGATAGATAGATAGATAGATAGATAGATAGATAGATAGATAGATAGATAGATAGATAGATAATTGAGATATATGGTTGTGTATGTCTACGTCTACGTATTCTTATGTTTTGTGCAAAGGCAGCGAGCTTGCAGAAACGTTAGCACGCCGGGCGAAATGCTTAACGATATTTCGTCTGTCTTAGTTCAAATTCTACCGAGGTTGACTTTGCCTTTCATCCTTTCGGAGTCGATAAACTAAGTACCAGTTGTGTACTGGGGTCGGTCTAACCGACTGGAGCCCTCCCCCGAAATTCGTGCCTTGTGCTTAGAGTAGAAAAGAATCGTTAGCATGCCGGGCAAAATACCTATTTCTTTATTACCCACAAGGGGCTAAACACAGAGAAGAGAAGCAAGGACAGACAAACGGATTAAGTCGATTACATCGACACCAGTGCGTAACTGGTACTTAATTTATCGACCCCGAAAGGATGAGAGGCAAAGTCGACCTCGGCGGAATTTGAACTCAGAACGCAGCGGCGGACGAAATACCACAAAGCATTTCGCCCGGCGTGCTAACGTTTCTGCCGTTCGTCTTTAGGTCCTTGAGTTCAAATTCCGCTGAGGTCGACATTCCCTTTTATCCTTTTGGGGGTCGATAAAATAAATAGCGGTTGAACATTAGACTCGATGTAAACGACTTATCACCTTCGCCGAAATTGCTGGCCTTGTGCCAAAATTTGAAACCACTTTTATGTTTTGTACAGTGCTTGTGAGGAACGTATGTAAGCTATTGTTATATATACTTAGGTAGAATGTACTCGTGTCACCTATGTATACACACGCGAGAACACCTTCCGCCTGTACAATCATTTCGACTCACTTTTATATTGCCCCCCCCCACACACACACACATACACATACACAAGCGACTTAATATTGGAGTGCATAGCTAATAGCAGGGGAGGTGTGACAGAGTGTGCACCTTCTCACCTTCTCACCGTCTTTCCGCAGGACAATACTACAATAGACAACAAGGGTATTATACCCGGTTGGGTAAATGGGTATGATGGGTGTGGAGTGGAATTATGGGTGGGGGATGGAGGGGGATACGAGATTGTTGCAATAGTAGCTGCTGCCAGCTGATTATTGCAACCCAGATCTACCCGCACCCCACCTCCGCTACCGTACCCGACATTAATCGCCGCCTACCCGGCTGTGATCTCATTCGTGAACCGTATAACCTGCTTGAAAGAATTTCGAGCAGCCAGCGTAGGTAGGCGTCGAGATACGTTCACAGCTAAAACCGGCTGCTGGGTCAGAGGTGAGTGGGAGGGCTTGGAGTAGGCGGGGTGGATTAAGGGTGACGAGTACGTGTGGCAGGTATAAAACTGGTGGTGGGAAACAGGTCACCGGTAGTGGGTGGCTGAAGGTGCGAAAGAGTACATACGTACGGATGTATGCATTCACGACACATATAATCACACAATATATGTGGAGGGATTTTTACACGTGTGTATGTGTGTGTCTGAGTCTGTGTCTGTCTCTGTGTGTCTGTGTCTGTGTGTGCGTGTTTGTGTGTGTGTATGTGTTTACCTACGTGTGTATGTATATCTTTAATCTTTTAATGATTCAGTCATTAGACTGTGCTCATGCTGGGGCATCACCTGGAAATTTGAATCGAACGAAGCAACCCCTGTACTTTTATCTTTTAAGTCTGCCACTTATGTTTCATGTTGCTTCTGCCGAACAGCTAAGATTTGGGGACGTAAACACAGACACAAAGACACAGATTTATACACACACACATACATATGTATGTGTACATACACACCCATGTATGTATGTATATATATATATATATATATATATATCCTTCGAAACGTTTAGTAGATGAAACCTTAGCGACTGAAGAAGGGGATTTTTCGTTGTGCTTATTGTCCTGTATCTCTCTTTTTTTTGCTTGTCTTGTTCCTTGGTTTGTGTCTATGTGTTTCGTCTCTCTATGTGTTCGACGTCTTTTTGGTGTCCTGTACACATATATGCGTGTATATGTACATGTAGAGGTAGGTACGTACATATATGTTTATATATATGCATATGTTCTATTTTATTAACATATATATATAATATATATATATATATATATCGTTTTTGCATTTGGTTTGCAAAATTCTTTATGTGATTTCGTGTGTTGAAGCATATCTTATTGTGTCTGGGGAGAGTCATTCTCTTTTAGCGCTTTAATTCATTTAACACACACACCGGTCCGATTTCCAGTCATTTACTTATTTATTTTTATTAAACTCTTCGTTGCAACTTCCAACCTTTTCAATAGTCCTTGACTCGGTCAGTTACCGGAATTGCGTTTTTTGTACGCATGCGTGTGCGTTAGTGAGCGTATGCATACACATATGCACGTTTGTATGTATGCATTCTACATGTTTGTGTGTATGCATGCACGTGTGTGTGTATGCGCATATATATGTACGCATGTGTGCACGTTTGTATGTATGTATTCTGCATATCCATGTGCTTGCGTGTTCATGTTTGTGTGTTTGTGTTTGTGTGTGTGTGTGTGTGTGCGCGCACGTGTCTGTCTGACTGTCTGTCTATATGTGTGTGTGTTTCTGTGTGTACCTCTGTCTCGTTGTGTGTATATTTGAGTGTGTCTGTGTTTGGGTTTGTGTGACTATGTATGTGCGTCTGTTATGTATGGATGTGTGTCTCCATATGTGTCCTTGTGTGAAGTATGCGTGTGTGTATATGGTCATGTGATTCAGTCTTCATTTGTATGTATGTATGTATGTATGTATGTATGTATGTATGTATGTATGTAAGTGTGTATGTGTGTCTTTGTGCCCGTCTGTCCATATTATCTATGTACCTATCTATGTGTATATCAACCTGTCCATATGCGTATCCATTTACCCACATATATACATTTACATATACACACAAGCACACACACACAGACACATACACCTACACACACATACGCCTACATAACGACCTACTAACAACATCTGTGCATATATAAACTGTGGGTATGGGGGTATGACATCTATGTATATTTCCTGTTTAGTACTGAGGATGTTTCATTAATGACGACGTACTCTTGTACTTGTCTGAGTGTTGGGTCCTTTGGGTGCTTGGATAAAATGCGGATGTCAAGTTGACCCAGTGTGCCTCCATGTTGGTCTTTGGCATGTTGGTAGAGTATGGAGGATTTTATTTTGTCGTCATATTGTCTTAGATGTTCATTTAGTCTCTCCGCAATGGTCCTAGATGTCTCACCTATGTATAGTCTGTTCTTGTCTTTACAAGCACCTTCTTTGCACCTTATGCTGTATACTACACTTCTAGTTCTACAGTTAATGGCAGGGTTAATCCTACATACCATGCAGTTATCACTGGTGCATATGGTATTCTCCAAGGGGTACGTCCTACATAGTTGTGATCTAATGGAGCTCCTTGGTTTTTCAACTATCTTAATGTTGAGTTTAGCCTCCTTCAGAGCTTTCCTAAATCTACTGGTTAGTTCTCCATGGGTTGTGGCCTCCACAAACATCACTCCTTAATATTTGTCAGTTTTGTACTACGTGTTCACCCTGTTTGCTTTGTCACAGACTCTTTGTATCCTATTCCACTCTTAACTTCTATAATCTAGGATAGATACCACTAGTTTCATTACTTATGATGCTACCTAACGTCTTTCTAGCACCCCTGTATACCCGAACCCTATATTTCTGATCATATCCAGAGAATTGCATGCGGTGCATGAAGTTTTTTTTTGTTTTATATGGTTCGCATAGTAGGGACACGTTGTTCATTATCCTAACGAAGTCTGCTATCAGTATGTTGATTTTCATGTTGTATGACAAAGCTGAGTCCTTGTGACCAACATATTTAGAAGCTATGGGCTTCATGTAATAGGAGAGAAGGTTGGGGGTGTAGATCTGGGTTGCAATAATCAGCTGGCAGCAGCTACAATCGCAACAATCTCGTGTCCCACTCCTCCCCAATCCCGCCATCCCCTACCTATACTTCCACTCAATACCCATCATACCCATTTACCCAGCCGGGTATAATACCCTTGTTGTATATTGTAGTATTATCTTGCAGGTGAGAAGGTGCACACTCCGTCACACCTCCCCTGCTATTAGCTATGCACTCCAATATTAAGTCGCTTTCTGTGTGTGTGTATGTGATGTGTATGTGTGTGTGCGTGTGTGTGTGTGTGTGTGTGTGTGGCAATATAAAAGTGAGTCGAAATGATTGTACAGGCGGGAGGTGTTCTCGCGTGTGTATACATAGATGACACGAGTACATTCTACCTAAGTATATATAACAAAAGCTTACATACGTTCCTCACAAGCACTGTACAAAACATAAAAGTGGTTTCAAATTTTGGCACAAGGCCAGCAATTTCGGCGAAGGTGATAAGTCGTTTACATCGAGTCTAATGTTCAACCGCTATTTATTTTATCGACCCCCAAAGGATAAAAGGGAATGTCGACCTCAGCGGAATTTAAACTCAAGGACCTAAAGACGAACAAAATGCTGCTAAGTATTTTGCCCGGCATGCTAACGATTCTTTTCTACTCAAAGCACAAGGCCCGAATTTTGGGGGAGGGCTCCAGTCGGTTAGATCGACCCCAGTACACAACTGGTACTTAGTTGCACTCTGTTGTTCACAGTGTCTAACCAAAGTTCAGTATCAAGGACTGGGAGTCTATTGTTAGGGTACCTAGTGGGATAATCTAAAACTACCTTGATACTTTGGTGGATGGAGTTAGCTACATGTTAGATGCTATTCATTGTGCTCCTCTCGGTTTCTACATTGCAGTTACTTGAGCCTGTCCTAACTAGAATATTAATATCATCTACATACCTACAGTAAAGTAAAACAGTAGTGGACTGTTCTGCTAAGGGTTGCTTAAGTTTTCTGTCCCACTATGTCATGAAGAAGCTGGTCAGATCTCCAACTACACCGACACCAATGGCTGCACCTCTAACCTGTATGTATAGTTTGTTGTTAAACTTTACTATGTGGTTCTTCAAGGTGGTTCTTATGCTAGCCCCTATTGCATGTGCAATCGTTCTTTTCACCTGACCGTTGTTCTCAGGGTCTTGGGTGGGTATGGTCCATACATATATACATATTACGAACTGGTATTAACACTGCATATATATACAATCATATATATATATATATTTGCGCCTATGCGTATATTAAATGTATATTTGTATGTTTGTTATTTGTGTCTGTGTTTGTACCCCCACCATCATTTGACAACTGATGTTGGTGTTTTTGCGTCCCCGTCACTTAGCGGTTCGGCAAAATAGACCGAGATAGATAGATAGATAGATAGATAGATAGATAGATAGATAGATAGATAGATAGATAGATAGATTGATAGATAGTGAGTGAGTGAGTGAGTGAGTGAGTGAGTGAGTGAGTGAGAGGGAGGGAGGGAATGAATGAGTGGTTGAGTGGTTAAAATGTTTAATTAGCAAACAAACTGTTCTAAGTACACTCCCACTGCATACCACCTTTGGCAGATGTCTTCACTTATGACCTCTGTGATTTCGAAAATTACTTTCCCCTGTCCTTGCTAACGGTTCACATAGCATGCACCACCTGTCATTTTATAACTTTCTAACCACCTGGCGTGTCTGGTCGGCAGGAGGAGCAATCGCGTAAAACTGTTTCGTGTTTAGTAATCCTTGTTTCTATGACATTTTAACATATATTAGACGCTACGCACATTCAACATCAAGTTCTACTGAGCACTTATATGTCTTTCTACCACAAAATAAACGAAGTTCTACCGAATAGCTCCGTATGGTTCACAACTGCCTATACACATAAGCATTACTCATGAACAGATAATGCAAATAATGATCGCGATTTTGAGCTGCTACAGCCTTGGGCCTACTATAACCTTGTAAGTAAATTTGGTAGACGGAAACTGAAAGAAGCCTGTCGAATATATAGATAGATAGATAGATAGATAGATATACATATACATATATATATATATATATATATATATATATATATTACTCTCTTTTACTCTTTTACTTGTTTCAGTCATTTCAGTCATGACTGCGGCCTGCTGGAGTACCGCCTTTAGTCGATCAAATCGACCCGGGACTTATTCTTTGTAAGCCCAGTACTTATTTATATCCGTCTCTTTTGCCGAACGCTAAGTGACGGGGACGTAAACACACAGCATCGGTGTTCAAGCAAGGCTAGGGGGACAAACACACACACACAAACACACACACAACACACACACAAACACACACACACACACACATATATATATACGACAGGCTTCTTTCAGTTTGCGTCTACCAAATCCACTCACAAGGCATTGGTCGGCCCGGGGCTATATGCCCAAGATGCCACGCAGTGGGACTGAACCCGCAACCATGGGGTTGGTTAGCAAGCTACTTACCACACAGCCACTCCTGCGCCTATGTATGTATGTACTTCAAATGACTGAAACAAGTAAAAGATAAAACAGATACATACATACATACATACATACATACAAAAATGCCCTGTTGATGTTGTTAAAATTCCAATGAAGGACCCTTGGATCTGGGTTAGGTTCCGGCTCTTTCTCTGTTGGCAAGAAGTCTTGAAATAAAGCTGAATAGTCATACATACATACATACATGCATACATACATGTATGCACATACATGCACACACGCACACACACACACACTATATATATATATATGCATATACACACACAGATGTGTGTGCGTGTTGTGTGTGTGTGCGTGCTGTGTGTGTGTGTGTGTATGTGTA
>NC_043000.1:82456016-82486016 GCF_006345805.1 Octopus sinensis
ACACACACACACATGCACGCGCATGCGCCCGCGATCACACACAATCACACAACTCGTGCATACCCACCCACCTCTATACAATCATAACGCGTCTCGGACGTTGCTCTTGTTGTTTATAACCTATCTTCAGTTGTTGTAGAAGCATTAGTAGTTGTGGTAGCACCACAATAGTATCGGTAGTGGTATTGTTATTGTTATTGCTGCAGCTGTGACGATGGTGTTGGTACTGATGATGATGGTAGTGATGATGATGGTAGTGATGGTGGTGGCGCTGAAGGTGATGGTAGTGATGATGGTACGGTGGTGGTGGTGGTGGTGGTGGTGGTGGTGGTGGTGGTGGTGGTGGTGGTGGTGGTGGTGGTGGTGGTGGTGGTGGTGGTGGTGGTGATGGTGGTGGTGGTGGTGGTGTTAGGTGGTGGTGGTTATGGTGGTGGTGGTGGCAGCGGATGTATGGGGTGGTTGGTGTGGTGGTGGTGGTGGTGGTGATGGTGGTGGTGGGGTGGGGGGTGGTGGTGGTGATGGTGGTGGCTGGTGGGTGGTGGTGGTGGTGTTGGTGGTGGTGGTGGTGGCAGCAGAGTGTGGTAGTGGTGGTAGTGGTGGTGGTGGTGGTGGTGGTGGTGGTGGTGGTGGTGGCGGGGGTGATGGTGTTGGTGGTAGTTGTGGTGGTGGTAGTGGTGGTGGTGGCGGTGATGGTGGTGATTGTAGTGGTGGTTGTGGTGACGATAGCAGTTGTAGGGGTGGAAGTGGTGTTGGTGGTGGTGGTAGTGGTGATAGTGGATGTTTGTGGTGTGGTGGTGGTAGTGGTGACGGTTGTGATGATGGTGTTTATGTTGGGAGTGTTGTGTAATGCGGTGGTAGTGGTGGTGGTGATAGTGGTTGTGCTGTAAGGTGGTGTGAAGGTAGTGTAGTGATGATTGTGGTGGCGGAGGAGGTTGTAGTTATGTTGTTGTTGTGGTGTTGATTGCGGTGTGGCTGTATTGGTGGTGGAAGTGGTAGTTGAGACGTTTTTAATGTTTTATTTTTAACTTGTTGAATGTGAAGGTTTCGATTTCTTTAGACTGTCCAAGACCAGTGAGTTGGATGCCATTTAATATTTGGTTAAAACTAACGCGGTGAGCTGGCAGAATCGTCAGCACGCTGATCAAAATACTTTACGGCATTTCGTTCGTCTTTACGTTATGAGTTCAAATTCCGCCGAAGTCGTTCTGTGTGTTTAGTTTAATGACTTACCAACGTATACTGTCGGTTTCTTTGCTCTATGTGCCGGGAAGACCCTCAACAAAGTTGAAAATCTGAAATAAAATTGAAAGAAGAAAAATAATTATAATGATGCTGATGATAGTAACAATGGTTTCAAATTTTGCCACAAAACCTGCACTTCCGAGGCTAAGTTAATTAGATCGATTCCAGCGTTCAGCTGGTATTTATTTTATCGACCCAGAAAAAATGATAGCCAATGGAACTTGAACTCTGAACGTAAAGACGGGCGAAATGCTGCTAAGCATTTCGCCTGACGTGCTAACGATTCTGTCTTCTCGTTGCCTTCAATAATGATAATGAAGATGATTTCTTTTATTTGCCACAGGGGCATCAAATGAGAAGGATTTTGCAAGGACAGTTTACAATTCGTGTAGGGATTTTGATAAAAGACGAGAAGGGGGGGGGCGGAATGAGATCAAAAATATACATAGTGTACAAAATATGTGAAAACATGTATGAAGTAGTTCCCCTGATACAAGAGAAGTCCAACACGGGCTAATCAAAGAGCCCCACAGATTCAGGAGCACCCTGGTCACCAAGGGCACGCACCCTCGCTCAACGGCTGTTCTCCTATTTACATGTGCACGCTTTGAGTAGTTTCATACGTCCGAACCATTTTTGCCACTGTTAGTGCAGCTGGTGTTGGTGTTGTTCTCAAATTTTCTCTCTTCAAATCTCCCAGCTCTCAATGAGAGCAAATTTGTTTTGTATTTTGATTTTTTTTACTTTTCCTCTGCTTTTTTTACAGTTTTCCATTTCTCCTGATGCCTTTGCTACAGGACATTTTTGAATGATTTGAAGCGGGAGAGGTACTATTGCTGATATTAGCGATGTTGCTTTCCTTTTTGTTGTTGTTGTTGTCATGATGATTCTGTTTCTTTTTCGTAGTGTTTTTGCTTCTGGTGTCACTACTAATGGTTTTGATTTTTGTATCTATTGTTGATTTTACTACTCTATTATTTGTTGTGTCAAAAGCAGCAGCGCTTCGATGCTTTTACTTTCTGTTGTGGATAAAAGTGATTGGCATTCTCATATATGTAACGCCTGACCCTTCTGTTTTCCACTGTGACGAGAATCCCTCTTCATTCTGTATTTGAATCAGATCTGACTCTTTTCCAGGTCTTCTGGTTCCACTTGTAATAGGACAAACTAACCCTATTTAAGACCAATTCTCCTGTCTATATATTGATTTACGTCTAGGCGTATGCCACTCCCCTCAAAAACAACACATATTGTAACCCACCAGTTGTCCAGCTCTGGTGGTAATAAGGGCAATTTCCCTCTCACTATCCACCTTTCCAGGAAAGTAGGATGAAAACAAATTCCTCACTTCTACAGAGGACAACGGAATGCTTTCGTTCGAGGGCTTTGCAGGGGTATTACACTTTGAAGCCATCGAATTATTGGACCCTAAGTGATGAAATTTATATTCGCTCATATTTCATGCAAGCACCTTTCCATTTGGGTGTGTCTGACCATTAACGCGCGACAATTTTTCAGCGAAACACATTTGTAGAGTCTTTTCTAGTAACTGTTTGTTTGTTCCTTCTCGAGCCACGCCTGGCTCATTAGGGCCGGTTTCCCAGTTTCCTTGGCGTATAGGTTCCCCACCTGGACGGGACGCCGGTCCGTCGCAGGTGAGCTGCAAGATGCAGGAGGAAAGAGTGAGAGAAAGTTGTGGCGAAAGAGTCGGTAGACGTTCGCCATTACCTTCTGCCGGAGCCGCGTGGTGCTTAGGTGTTTCGCTCATAAACACACACATCGCCCGGTCTGAGATTCGAACCCGCAATAGCTCGACCGCGAGTCCGCTGCTCTAACCATTAGGCCATGTGCCTCCACTCTAGTAACTGTACTGGTAGCTCTTTATTGCAAAATTTTACAAATTTTACAATTTTATAAATTGGTTTTGTTTGTCCACCATAAAAATATATATGATACTTGTAGCCGTTTTTTTGTGAAGGTGCACGCTTTTGTGGTGTTACTTTTGTGCAGTCTTAACGACAGAAGTATTGTTGGTTTGGGTGAGGTGGCGGGTGCTTTCTTTGTTGTCACACACCACTTTGCTTTCGTTATATTTTTCTGCTGTTGCTATTATATACTTGCTGTCACCTCTAACTGTCGCAGCAATGGTGGTGGTGGGGTACTTTCATTGTCGTGATACGTTACTTTGTGTGTTGTGTTATTACTGTTGTTGTTGCAAAACTGCATCTTGGAAGCGGCAGTGGTGTTGGTGGGGCATAACAGGTTGTTATTGTTATCTTTGTCTGAACCGTTGTTGTTATTGCTACTATTATTATTGCTGTTCCCGTTCGTGTAGTTTTTAAACTTTGTACTTGAAAGGAAGGGAAAATATTTGTTCACCCTGTTTTCAAATCTCCCATTTCTCCCTTCTGTTGGCTGGTTGTTTAAGACCATCTTTTACAGTTATGATTTTGAACTCGTCGAAATCCTTTGCCTCAAAGATCCAAGAAACAAAAGAGCTAGTTAGCCCGCTGGCATCTTGTTTAGCTGAACAATAGGTATAAGCTTAAATAAAAGTAGAGTCAGGCTATGTTTAACTTAATAGCACCTCCTGATATATAACATATTAACAATGGAAATGTGTCTACTTATACTAATAAAACAAAATTTGCGGAGAAAATTCGAATACGAGTTACTTGTACAGCAATTAGCAACAACAACAGCAACAGTGGAGACGTAATAGCCCAGTGGTTATGGCAGTGGACTCGCGGACGTAAGAACGTGGTTTCGATTCCCAGACCGGGCATTGAGTGTTTATTGAGCTAAAACACCTAAGCTCCACGAGGCTCCGCCTGGGAAGGGTGGTGATCCCCGCTGTACTCTTTCACCACGACTTTCTCTCACTCTTTCTTCATACTTCTGCCACAAAGCAGAGGAACCATGGTGTAACCCACTATGGTGTGGTAAACTTTCAGACCCCAGTCTAGATTGCGAATCTTCTGTACCCCAGGATGGTTCAGCTCTCCACCCGTTAAAAGCCACCGTTTACAGAATGAAGATAACAACGTAGATTTTGCGCCCGTGCAACCGTCAGTCTATCGCGTGTGGTGAGTGGATCTTCAAATTGCCACACGCATTCTTAGTAGCTTAGAGTAGATCATTCTTTGTGGCTAGTGGCGTGAGTCCTGACTGGAAGAAGAAGAGAAGAAGAAAAGAAGAAGAAGAAGAAGAAAAAGAAGAAGAAGAAGAAGAAGAAGAAGAAGAGAAGAAGAAGAAGAAGAAAAGAAGAAGAAAAGAAGAAGAAGAAGAAGAAGAAGAAGAAGAAGAAGAAAAGAAGAAGAAGAAGAAGATAGCAACAATGATAATCCTTTTTTCTATAGGCATAAGTTCTGAAATTTTGAGGGAAGTGGATACTCGATTGCATCGACCCCCCAGTACTCAACTGGTACTTATTTTATCATCACCATAAGGATGAAAGGCAAAGATGACCTGATGATGATGATGATGGCGACGAAGACGGACTCTTCCGTCGAAGACCACATGAGTGTTAAGCTTTTTGCCGAACGATCTGCACAAATGATTGTTTATAGTAATCAAATGTTCGTGCCGCACATTAGCTCGCTCTCTCTATCAAATCGACGTTGCCTCAATAGGTGCACGGTGTACCACGTGTTAGTTGTCATTGTGATCGTAGAACAACGTGAGATGAAATGATTTGTTCAAGAACACAGCGCACCACACGGTTTAGGAATTCAAACCATGTTCTCGCGATCATGAGGGCAGCAACCTAACTACAAGGCCACGCCGGAATAATAATAATAATAATAATAAATAATAATAGTGGCTGTGTGGTAAAAAGCTTGCTTCCCAACCACATTATTGGTTCAGTTCCACTGCGTGACACCTTGGGCAAGTGTCTTCAACTATAACCTTGGATCGACCAAAGGTTTGTGAGTGGATTTGATTGACTGAAGCTGAAAGAAACCTATCGTACTTATGTATATATTTATGTGTGCCTTTGTGTTTGTGTTTGTCCCATCACCATCGCTTGACGACCGATGCTGGTGTATACTTACGTTCCCCTAGAGTAATCTCTAGGCTTACAAAGAATAAGTCTTGGGGTCGATTTCTTCAACTAAAAAACCCTTTGAGGTGGTGCTCCAGCTAAAAGAATAAAAGAATAAAAGAATGTGTGTGTGTGTGTGTGTGTTTGCATGTATGAATGTATGTATATATATATATATATATATATATGTGTGTGTGTGTATTTTATATATATATATATATATATATATATATATATATATAATATATATATATACATACATGTATATGTGTGTTTGTGTCTGTGTTTGTCCCGCCACCATCGCTTGACAACTAATGTCGGTGAATTTACGTCCCTATAACTTAGCGAGACCGATAGAATAAGTACTAGGCTCAAAAAGAATAAGTCCTCGAGTCAATTTGTTCGACTAAAACCCCTTGAGGTGCTGCTCCAGCATTGCCGTTGTCAAATGACTGAATCAAGTAAAATAATAATAATAATAATAATAATAATAATAATAATAATAATAATAATAATAATGATAATAGGACATGGAACAAATAGGGTCTGCAATAAGGGTGGAGCACTTGCAGAAAACAGCATTGCTTGGAACCGCCCGAATACTCCGGAAGATGCTCGAGAAATAAGAGGTGTTACCTTAGTTCACTGGTAGTGAATAGCTGACACCGTAGTACATCTCCAGTGTTAGAAGGTGTGCATAGGCAATCATAATAATAATAATAATAATAATAATAATAATAATAATAATAATAATAATAAATTCGTTATTATTTGTTGCGCGCAGGGAAATGAAAAAAAAGTAAGACATTGTCACAAATCTTTCCTTTGATAAATACACTTTCACATTTTCTTTACATTATCGAATGTCACGGTTGGAGCAATTTAGTAACGGTCACTTTAATGTCGATAACTCCGTAAAAAGCCTGCGGAACTTGCCAAACAAACGGATGAAGAAACATGTCTGCTATGGTAGGTAGTAAGGCATGGAATGACATTGTTGTCAGATGTGATGGAACATATAGAAAAGGGCAGCAACAACAACAACAACAACTTCTTCAACAACAGCAGCAGCAACGAAAACAATGACGACGCCAGTAGCAGTAGCAACAGTGGTACCAACAACAACAACAGCAATAACAAATGTTCAAAACATCGAAATAACAAAACAAAAATATTAAAATGAAAGCAACAGCAACAGTAACAAAAACAACAACAGTTCAGAAATGACGAATAATGGCATCTGATGTCGGAATTATAACAGCAGCAACAGCATCATGGCGATCATCAATATCACCATCATCATCATCATTATCATCATTATCGTCGTCGTCATCATCATCATTGTCGTCATCATCGTCATCATCGTCATCATCATCCATCATCTTCCTAGTCAACAACAACAAAAATAAAAGTGACATACGAGTGCATGGAAAAGATCTTTCTCCCAAGCTGAAGTGAGGTGGACGGAAATACACTTAAGACTAATGTATGGTAATGTTAAAGAACCGAATCGATATTTTTGCTGTATAGGTTATTTGTTGTTGATGTTTAACCCTAGGCCAACCCTGATCCAGCTGACTCTATGTTGACTAACTGGTTTGTTTTCCAGGCTCATTATACCCAGCACTTTAGGTATGTCCTGCAGTTATTATTATTACTTCCGCCTTAGCGAAGGCGGAGGTATTGTTTTCAGTTGCGTTTGTTTGTTTGTTTGTTTGTGGACAAGATATCTGAAGAACCGCTGGATGGATTAGGAAGAAACTTTCAGGGATGTTTGGCCTCGTGAGTGGCACAAACTGATTAGATTTGGGGATCGATCCGGTACCGGACAAGGATACTGGATTATTTTTCCTGTTTTATTAATTAATTTTTGAGAGCGGTCAGATTCATTCTTAGTATTCTCGTTTGAGAAAGCAGTTAAGTCTATTTCATTTATTCTCATTTTTAAAATTATCTCTGGCTAATCGTTGAGAGGACGTTGGAGTTGCCTTGGCGGAGGTTTGCAATCTCTGAGTGATCTTCTTCTTCTTCTTCTTCTTCTTCTTCTTATTATTATTATTATTATTATTATTATTATTATTATTATTATTATTATTATTATTATTATTATTATTATTATTATTATTATTATTGAGTGAGAGAGCAGTTCATGCCATCAAAGTGACACTGGGGTAAAATATACGAAGCCCAATATACCCATCATGACTACCCGTCTGATAAAGGTACACCAGGCACATGCATCACAACCATATGTGCGCGACATGGTGATCTCATATCAAGATAAACAGCACATGACCTTGCAGGTTGGGCCCAGTTAGAATTTTCTTCAAGTCGAGTAGCCCATCCCGCTCAAACGGTCCCTGAATAAGGGTTGCTTAAGGATGTTGAAAGAACCACCCATGTTTCCAGAGGTGAACTATTCAAACCCCAAAGAATCCCTCTCAACACATGGCTATGATGCTCCCCCACTACTTCTGCTCGTGATCAGAGATGCACATATCGTCAGCCACTAAGGGACATGCTCAACTGGTTAAGGTCAAACAACTGACAAGCAAATCTGTGGTATTGAGCAGAATATTTGCTGTAGCCCATCTTTTATACCAAGACAAAACAATGTACATGATAACACTTCCAATCAGTTAAGATCAGAAGCCATGAGAGCCACTGCCTGGTACTGCATCAATTATTATTATTATTATTATTATTATTATTATTATTATTATTATTATTATTATTATTATTATTATTATTATTATTATTATTATTATTATTATTATTATTATTATTATTATTATTATTATTATTATTCAATAGTTTTGAATTATAGTGTGCCTTGGGTTTGTACTATGGTTTGTTGTGATGCTCTTATTTTCACTGTATTGAAAGTATTTTACGTAGGCTGTATGCGGTGCCTAGTAGTGCTATTTTCTGTATGTCATATATACTTGTTAGTCCTGGTGTTTTTATTATGTATTTGTCTCAATATGTTTTTAACGTACATAATGTACCCACTATTATTGGAATTGTTTCTGTTTTGAGACTCCACATTCGAGTTACCACTCTTTCCAGATATTTGTATTTTGAAAGTTTATGCGTTTCTTTTAGAGAAATATTGTCATCTGTTGGTATTGATACATCTGTTGGTATTGATACATCTTTTCTTGGTGATCTCTGTCTTTAGCTCTGAGCTCCGTAACCACTGATGGTTGTGCTTCTGGTCTACATCATAATGGCTTTAATTTTTCTATCTGTGTGTTTTGGTATATCCCAGAGTATGGTTGCTTTCTCATTTTTGTGACCTTGTCTAGCGTGTGTCTATAACATCATTTTTCTGTTGCTATTCCAGTGTTGGCATAGTTTCCAGTGTATATACGTCCCAACACTGTTGTGTCTGTGAATATATTCCTTCTTAGCCAAGACTGAGTAGCCAGAGACAATATGATTTATTATTTCTTCTCCATCTCCACATATTCTGCAGTTATTTGTATTTCTTTTCATGACATGTTTTTGGTAATTTCTGGTGGGAAGGCTTTGATCTTGTGTTACAGTTAATAATCCTTCAGTCTCTGCTTTGCGTTCGGAGCTTCTCAACCAATGTTGAGATTTTGCTTTGTCTATTTCTTTTCTATCTAGTTTAACCCAGTATTTGCCATGAAGCCGCTCTTGGTACCGTTTTATTATGACTCGTTGCTGTTCCAGTTTAGTTTGGATTTTAGTTGCTTTACAGCTTTTGTCGCTTCTTCTTTTTCTTCATAGTTGTTAGGTATTATGACTTTATCTTTGTATCTGTCAGCTTCCTGAAAGACTGAAAAAGAAAAATACATGGGTGGTGATCGTTCTTACAGTGACAATGCTCTTCTTAATATGTATGATGTACAAATTAAAACAATCTTTTGCACTACATGTAGGGATGGTAAATCAGGGATCAGTCTCACATAATTTTCTGTTCCTTTTTTGATCATTCTTAATGTTCTTATAATCACAAGAATTGTAACTGCCTTGAGATGGCATATTTTTTCAATTTGAATGAACAAATCTTCATATTTTCCGAACTTGCCAAATTCTTTTGCCGAGATATTATAATCACAAAGAATATTCATGTAGATCAATAAGCAAACTTTATTCTTTTCGTCTTTCATAGCAGTATCTGATTTATTAGCTTTGATGGTTCTGACTGTATGTACTGGAAAATCCCGAAGAACCGTTACATTTTCTCCTTCAGTTACAGCCTCAGGATGCTGATTATACAAATTTGTCGGCAGTTTTGATTTTATAATGCCGACATATTAACCAGTGTAGATATTGGCCAACTCTTTCATGTCGTAATTTATACTCCACTGGTGCTAAAACTTTACATCCAGAGATTAGGTGGTCCACCGTTTCAATCACATCTTTACAAAATCGGTATTTTGGATTGACTCCATTTATTATCACATTGGCTAGGTAGTTCCAGGTCAATAAACTTTGATCTTGAGCAGCTAAGATGAAGCCTTCCCTCTCTGTCTTTAGCCCTGAGCTCCGTAACCACTGATGGTTGTGATTCTGGTCTACATCAGCTTGTTACCTTCGGGGCATTATTATTCTTATTGTTGTTGTTGTTGTTGTTGTTGTTGTTATCATTATTTTCATATACACACAACAGATTAGACTGTTGGAAAAGAAAAACTCCTAACATTGGGCTACAACAAATAACCTTAGATGCCAAGAACCCTCCTAAGTATCCTAACTGGTTTCTGGAGGTGTACTAAATAGGCATAAAAATGGGTTTATGCCTATTTCCTCTATCCATCTGTTCAAATATTTAGGGATAGTTCCCAATGCACCTATTACTTGGATACATTTTACCCGCACTTTCCGTAGTCTCTGTAATTCAATGGCTAGGTCCTGGTCCTTTGCTATTTTTTCTATACCTCTTATATTGACTTTTTCATTTGGGACTGTAAAGTCAATTATCTGGAAGTTTCTAGTCTCTTTATCTACTAATACTACTACCAAATCAGGCCTTCTAGCTTCTATTACTCTGTCAGTCTGAATGTTAAAGTCCCACATCTTGTATTTCTTACTTTCTAGTACTTTACTAGGCTCATATTCATATCATTTATCAGTATGTTGAAATCCTAGTTTTCTACATAACTCCCAGTGGATTACTCTACCAAGGTTGTCATGTCTGTTCTTGTATTCTTTCTGTGGCCAACATGCTACATTCACTTACTATATGAGTAACGATTTCCTCTTTCGATTTGCATAACCTACATTGGGAATTTACTTAGTTTTTGTCTATCTTGGCATTTATCCAGTTAGGCCTTAATGCTTGATCTTGAGCTGCAACTAACAGACTATCTGTCTTCCTTTTCAGCTTTCCTTTCTGCAACAATAACAATGTCTCACTATTACTACTTACTGCAACTATGGTAGATTTTGGGAATCTACCATACAACGCCTTTCCCTGCCAGTCAGATATTTTCTGTTCTTTTTTCTGGTTTTTAACTTTATTTGGATTTTTGGTTTCCCTGTGTCTTGATGTTTCTAGCAGATTTTAATAAAATTTTCTTCACTATTCCCTACATAGGAGTCTATATCTTCTCTAGCTAACTCCACGCAGTCTTCTACTGATATTGACCCTCTTCCGCTTTCCTTTCTACGTAAGTATAATCTTGCCACTCCTGCCCTTTAGTGGAATCCCCCATTTATATTGAATTCCTTCCTAGTTCCTCTGTCTAAAGGCCTTCCCTGAAAGGTCTCGCTTCATTTTCGCTGTTACAACCAGAGTTTTTCTTCGGACACTCCTGTCTCTCATAAAGTGAAGTAAAGTAATGTTCGTCACCAATGTTATTACCATTATTACTTTTCGATATCTGATAGATTCAAGCAACTTCCGCATCATTTGTTGCCCCTTTGTGCTGGTAGGATTGTGTGTGCTGCATTTTTTTGTGGACGAGGGCATATTGTATTTCATCAGTATGTTTTGTTATGGGGTTTGGTTTGAGTCTTCTGTTGTATTAGTTTTTGTATTGTGTATTGTTTGTGCAACGCAGGTGGTCTTCTTCTGCCGGGTATCGGCCTTCTATGGCACATGTATGGGCTTTGTTCATTTGGTTGGATATGGGTTTATTCCTGTATGTTTTTGGAGGAGTGTTGCATAGTAACGTGTGTAAATCATAAATCAGCTATTTCATAGTATTTATGGTTAACTGTCCACCGTTCTTTTCTCATTTGGTTGGTTTTGTTATGGGTCCCGGGTCCGTTTATACAGCGTTTACTTTTTTAACTGAATACCGTCCACGTGTGTTGATGTTTCTTCCGTAGTTATAATTGTTATTGATGTACCAGCGAGAGACCGAGAATAAACAACAATGTGCATATATAGAGAGGTCTTATATAAATATTGATGTATAAGTAATTAAAATTTTAAATTTTAAAATTTACTTACAGGTTTGCAGTTTTCGTATAGAAATATTGCATTGTTTACATTTTTACGCACATGTTGCTAGGGCGGTGCATCTGGGGGAAGCTATTTCTTGAATATATATACTCCGTACAAGAAAAATCTTTCAGTTTCCTGAGATGGTTAACATTAAGACATAGTTTTCTTTCATTATTCCATTGTTTTTGCGGATTCTTAATTCCTGCTTTGTGATGGTTTCAAATTTGATCTATCTTCCAGGCAGCTCGATGTCATATATCCTTGCAGTTTGGTATTCGCTGCGGAATTCTGTTGTGGGTCCATTTTTATAACGTTTTCTTTTCAAACTGAACACCGCTCATGGACATGTGTTGATGTTTCTTTTGTAGTTATAATTATTATTGAAGTATCAGTGAAAGACTGCGAAGAAACACCAATGTGCATATATATAGAGATCTTGGATCCTTTTCTTTTGAACGACAGTTTTCAACACAATTTCTAGTTAACTAAACACTTTTAAACTTCGTATACTGGTAGAATGTGTCAAAATAAAACAATTTTTCTCTTGGCTTTCTTGAGAAAATTGTAATTTGTAAGTTTAACGTAGTCTAATTTTTCGAATTTTAACCAATCGATGGCCTCTATTGAGCTAAAATCATTTGCTGCGTCTAAAACTGAGACAACATCCTGTCACTAACCTTAACCCTAACCCTAACACTAACCCTAACCCTAACCCTTTCGTTCTTTTCTTAATTGTTAAATTAATTTAATTGTTACGCGTGTGTCTAAAATTATTCGTTTTGTTTTTGTTTTGAGTTTTTGCTTTCGTTTTAGCCTTTCGTTTTTGTTTTCTTAATTGTTAAATTAATTTAAGGATAACAATTAAGAAAAAAAAACGAAACGCTAAAATTTAGCGTTAGAGTTAGGGTTAGTGTTAGGGTTAGGGTTAGTGACAGGATGTTGTCTCAGTTTTAGACGCAGCAAATGATTTTAGCTCAATAGAGGCCATCGATTGGTTAAAATTCGAAAAATTAGACTACGTTAAACTTACAAATTACAATTTTCTCAAAAAAGCCAAGAGAAAAAAATGACACATTCTACCTGTATACGAAGTTGGTGAGCTGGAAGAATCATTAGCACGCCGGACAAAATACTTTAATCTCTCTTTTTACGTTCTGAGTTTATATGTCGCCGAGGCAGAGGTCGAGTTCGACTTTGTTTTTCAATCCTTTCGGGGTCGAGGAATCGACTAGCCCCTTTCAACAAAATTTCTGGCATTTTACCAATATTAGAAAAGCTTTTTCTTTTTTAGCTGGTAGTGTGTGATCTGAGGATGATTTAACTGATATTCTTTGCAGGTCAAGATACGATGCAGAGACTTTACCGTTGGTTTATAGTTATTTCATCTTATTTTATCGAAATGAAAAACTTAATGTGTTACATACAATAGGAAAACAAAAGTAACAAAAATTCAGTCTGTGAAGTGGCAGACAAATCATTGAGGTGTGCCTGCCACTTCAGTGACTTGTAATGACAATTTCTAAAATAATGATTTTTACCATTCGATGGTTTGTAATAGCGTTGCCAAAAAAAAAGAAAGAAAGAAAAAAGAGAGAGAATTCAAAAAAATAAAAGAAAAATTTCCGATGAAAATATCAAAATATATATTTTAAAAATTGTAAAAACTACTAACGAAACAATAGAAAGCAAAAAATTCAGAAATAAATGACAAAATGCTTTAAGTAGTAAAATAAGTGAGACTCAGAGAAATTAACGTAATAATAATAATAACAACAACAACACAACAACAACAATAATAATAATAATAATAATAATAATAATAAAATAATAATAATAATGATAATAATAATAATAATAATAATAATAATTATAATGATAATAATAATAATAATAATATTTATAATAATAATAATAATAATAGGTGAAATTTTGTTAATAAAACGACTAAACATATTTACTATTACAATAACCGTTGAGATTTAGTTGTTTTAATGAATTCTTAGATTGACGTTTATTCGTATGATTAAAAGCTTTATCATGCAATATAATGAGTTACTTATCTCTGTGGCTCGAGTAGTAAATATATGAGAACAAGGACTGGTATGAGTGAGTAGATGGCGCGCAAGTATGTATTTCAGAATATGACGCACCCGCAACTTATTTGACAATGAAATGTAGTTGGACAAGGAAAGGTCGACTTTGTTGTGTAACTTTTGGTGCACAAATGCCAAACCATTTTCGATGTGTACTGTTTCCAACGGGAGTCATTAAAATTTTCCATGTGTTCCTTGTAAGGGCACCTTTTGAAACAAGGCGTTTAATGGAATTATTTGAGACTCCTTTAAATAAATTTACATTATCAATTATATATGGAGACTGGAGAACAGTCAAAGGAAGTAAAAAAGAAAATATAATACATATATTTTGTACATGTGACAAAAGACTTGAATTTCTCTGTTCTTGAAAATTTTCTTGTTAAAATTTATCTGCAATAAATTTGTCATACTTCTACAGTTCTCAAAACATCTTAACAATTTTCTATACAATTCCTAACAATAATTAATTTAAAACTTTATGAATGTTTAAACATCGAATTGCTAGGAGGGTCTACCCGAGTAAAATAGGAGTAAAAGGGATCCACAAGTAAAAAATGGTTATATTCATGACAGGGTCCATCTTTCTCACTTAGGTCTTCCAATTACCATCACTGTCTCTCTCAGAAGCTACACATAATTGTCCAACCCGCAGTATCAGTCAATAAGTAGAATGAGCCACGTTACTGTTGCCACTAGAGTTTCGCCCTGTTGATGAACTCCAACACTTTTAACTGCTTACAACCTTGATATACCACCTTACGGCTAATGGACCCACGCAAAAGGACAGGCTATTTAATTCCTCCAGCCTGTATATACTACAGTCCCCTCATGTTTAATCGTGCATCCTTCATAAAGATTTGATGTCACGTGTTCAAACTCCACAAAAGGGTGACAGAATTATGTATCGACTCGCCTTGGTCGCTGACAGCCAATGTTCCAACATCCGTTGAATAAAGAAAATAACTGTTGTCGCTTTGAAATACCACGTGACCTGAACTGACCAATAGAGGACTAAACACCTAGAAGCTGTCTTGAATTTCTTTCAAATCTACCCTGTCTCTAAATATCTTGATGAGATGGAAATGCGCTGAGCACCACATTCTTTTGTTCGCTCAGTCATATACCCACTTTGCAGAGGTTTATCATTTAAATATATACGAGCATGTCTACATATGTAACTATATGCATGAGAAAATATTCATAAAACATACAAATCTGCACATGCATACATACATGTATACATACATATACACATATATACATACAAACAAAAATACCCTGTTGTTGATGTTGAAATTCCAATGAAAGAACCTTGGATCTAGGTTGGAAACCAGTTTTTTTTCTCTATTAGCAAGAAATCTTGAAATAAACTGAATAATGCATACATAGTAGTGGCTACTTTCTCGTATACCAGCAAAGCCATTAGATTTCCTTCACTACGGCTTTGTTAAGTACAGGAGCTCCGTCTACTCCTTACATAATACATACATACATATATACATACATACCTACATACATGCGTACATACATACATACATACATACATACATACATACATACATACATACATAAATACATACATACATACATACATACATGAAGAAAGAATGACTGACAGAGAAAGAGTCAGATATGAAGCGACAATAACTGATGGGTCTCTCGTTATCCTCTGTACAAGGTCTACACAAGGTGCAATAAGATAGCATATGGGCCATCCTTGGAGACGCTACTCTCAAAATTCAAAGGGACCGTGCGTTTTTCTGCTTGGCAGAAGATAGATGTACGCCTCGCCAAATAGTGATAGTCCCTTCCTTTGCCTTTTGGGTACCTGAATGATGTTGCAGTTAAACCACACCTGATCCTGCCTCCACAAGGGCAACGAAGTGAACGGAGGTAAACGGTGACGCATAGAAAAGATTTAGAAAGAAAAACAATAGCAACGCATTTGTTGAATGTTTTCAAGCACTGTTAGCCGACCAAAGTTCATGTCAGCTAATGTCACCTTTAAATAATACTGTCTTTAAATAATAATGTCTGCGATATTTTGAAAATTTATCAGTATTTTAATATCACCAACTTAGATATTTAAGTTTACATTTTTTACATGTTTTTCAACGCCATTTATATGTGAAATAAAGTAATGATTTAAACACACTACACCGAAAAAATCCAGAAGTCACAGGTGTAATTAGTTATATATGTCGTTTCGTAGCTTAGTGAACTACCTGTTGAGAAGCAGTTTTTTTAAGAAATACCATTATTCTGAGAGATACTAAATACCGATTGGAGTATCTCAAGATGCAGTGTGAATGACACAGCCAGATTCTTTTGAGAGATCAAAGTAACTAACAAGTGAAACAATCAGAAAATGATCGATCTCTGGAACAATAATATTGTAGCTTTTGACTATTGTTTATATTATCAAAATGTTTCTTGCCAAATCCGTGTTTAAAGTTCTTAACTTGTCACTTATACGTTGCATCCTGTTTTCATGGAAACGGACTTCTGACAATTGACAAAAAGCAGGTGTTAGCGAAGAAAGATGTAAACTTTAAAATTGGAGCCCTTTTTATAAACGTACGTAATCATACAATCATGCCAAATATCAGGTAATATTCTATTGATCAGAACTTTTTCAAGTAGAATATTTAAGACTCATTAAAAATGCAAGTGAACTGTCTGGTCCGAAAACATATTTTCATTTTTAAGTGTATGCTAGCATGAAATATAGCATAATCATCAATGAACACGGCATTCAGTCACACATTAGTATTTTGTGAACAAATTTCGTTAGAAATGTGTGTTACAGGTATTGAAAAGAGTTACCAATTGGTGGAATCAGATTAATTGCTTTGTTAATGTTTTTTCGGTAATTCGGTAGGCGCAAGAGTGGCTGTGTGGTAAAAAGCTTGCTTACCAACCACATGGTTCCGGGTTCAGTCCCACTGCGTGGCACCTAGGGCAAGTGTCTTCTACTATATCCTCGGACCGACCAAAGCCTTGTGAGTGGATTTCGTAGACGGAAACTGAAAGAAACTCGTCGTATATATGTATATATATGTGTGTGTGTGTGTGTGTCCAACATCGCTTGACAACCGATGCTGGTGTGTTTGCGTCCCCGTAACTTGGCGGTTCGGCAAAAGAGACCGATAGAATAAGTACTAGGCTTACAAAGAATAAGTCCTGGGGTCGATTTGCTCGACTAAAGGCGGTGCTCCAGCATGGCCGCAGTCAAAACTGAAACAAGTAAAGTGAGTAATCATTCTGGCTCTCTCTCTATTCTCTGTGTTCAAATGCTGCTGAAGTCAAATTTGCCTTTTATCCTTTTGGGGTTGATAAATAATGTACTTGCATGGGGAGGTGAAAGTCGATCATTTTCTTTCTCTTACTATTTCTGTCTGTCTTTCTAGAATAAATCGTCTGTAATCAGGTCTGAAGAAGAGTAGGCACTGGCAAGTCTAGAAATGCTCAAGACACGTGGCGATACCATTAGGATACCATCGAGGAGTTAAGCGAACACAAGACAAGCGTCAATAGGGTTAAAAGTATTTATTATCCTTAACATTATCGCTTCACATACGTTACAATATTTTATAAATCAGAGAGATGCATCACACTTGAGTTCATTATTTCTAAGAGCTTAAGACGGTGAGCTGGCAGAATCGTTAGCAAGCCGGGCAACAAGCTTAGCAGCATTTCGTCCGTCTTTTCGTTCTGAATTCAAATTCCCCCGTGGTCGACTTTGCTTTTACCTTCCGGGGGTCGATAACATAAGTACAAGTTGAGCATTGGGATTGATGTGATCGACTATCCCCCTCCCCTAAAATTCCATGCTGTGTACATGTAGTTGAAAGAATTATTTATAAGTTATTTATAAAGGTCTTGCTTTTTAAAATACAAATTTATTTTTCTTAAGAGCTTTCTTAAGCGTGAATAAAGTTTATCAAAATATTATTATTATTATCATTATTATTATTATTATTATTATTATATTATTATTATATTATTATTATTATTATTATTATTATTATTATTATTATTACTATTATTATTGAGTGAGAGAGCAGTGGATGCCATCAAAGTGACACTGGGGTAAAATATACGAAGCCCAGTATACACATCATGACTACCCGTCTGATAAGGGTACACTGGGCACATACATCACAACCATATGTGCGTGACACGGTGATCTCATATCAAGATAAACAGCACATGACCTTGCAGGTAGGGCCCAGTTAGAATTTTCTTCTGTTCGAGTAACCCATCCCGCTCAAAGGTCCCTGAAAAGGGTTGTTTAAGGATGTTGAACGAAACACTCATGTTTCCAGAGGTGAATTATTCAAACCCTAAAAAATCCCTCTCAACACATGGCTATGATGCTTCCCCACTATTTCTGCTCATGATCAGAGATGCACATATCGTCAGCCACTAAGGGGCATGCTCAACTGGTTAAAGTCAAACAACTGACAAGCAAATTTGTGGTATTGAGCAGAATATTTGCTGTAGCCCATCTTTTAAACCAAGACAAAACAATGTACATGATAACACATGCAATCAGTTAAGATCAGAAGCCACATGAGCCACTGCCTGGTACTGCATCAGGGCACTTTATTATTATTATTATTATTATTATTACTATTATTATTATTATTATTATCATCATCATCATCATCATCCTCATCATCATCATCATCATCATCATCATCATTATTATTATTATTATTATTATTATTATTATTATTATTATTATAATCATCATCATTATTATTATATGTTGTTGTTTCGTGTGTTAGGGGTAGATGGTTTAATTTTCAAAGAAGATTCCTTTTCACGTACAAAAATGTTGATTTATGATTACCTTGTTTGTATTTCGAGAATCTAAGCCTCTATCTTGGAACACGTAAATGTGATATAATTTTATTATTCCACCATGTAAATAATAATAGCATTAGAATTAACTTTATGGAAATTATATGTGATATCATTATCATTACCCCACCTCTCTCTCTTTCTCTCTATATATAACTCTCTCTCTCTCTCTGTATGTGTGTGTGTGTCTTCCCTTGGGAAAGATGCTGTACTGGCCTCTTGTTGCCTTCTACCAGTTTATTTACAGTTTACTCTTCTGATCTCATGCTCTTCCAAATTTACCATTGACGTACAGAGCCTTTTAAACCCCTAGACAAGGGGAATAGTTCACGTAACATTAATATATGTCCACACAGTGGTCGGCCAGTGGGATATATATCTTGAGGCATGCATTCCTGCAAGCTTTTTACGCCATAGTCACAGGAGAGTCTTCAGCTGTTTGATCTCTGACTGAGATCTTCAACAGGTTCAAATACTCCAGACCAGAAGGAACATTGGAGTAGTGGCGACTAGGAGGCAACTCAATACTCTCCAAAACTCCTGAACTCTCGATCTGGATCCCCACCCCCACCGGATGCAGTTTAATGCCTTGCCCAGGACAATTATGACTGTATGGATTTCCATGGATTTAAATGAGAATTGGGCCAAAGAAGTCAGAATTTCCCAAAGAAGGAACATTTGGTGTTATTACTGCTAATTACAAATGTGTTGATGAAAAAATGATGTCCAGTAACTATCCACATTTGAAAGTAGTTTCAGACATTAATTAGCGTAAATTTTCCCCAAGAATAATGAGTTACAAGTAAATTATAAAATTGCTTTAGCTGTAAGATTGGGTTCTTCAATCATAATGTGTCTCAAAGTAAACATAAATCTTCAAGAAAAGTTTTCATAATTTCCGTTAAGGAAAACCGAGTGTGGAAAAAACTAGGCTCACTATCAATTGCACATTCGTGCAATTTTTCAGTTTGGAAAACCGATGTAGACCGCACGACTGGAAGATGTATCACATTGGAAAAGTGTTTTGTTTTTTTTTTGGTGGGGTGGGGTTTACAAAATACTAAGACATCACTAGTAGAACTTTATACCAATTTATAATTGGTTAATAAATTCAATAAAAAGCGATTAAAATTCAAATGGAGTTAACTACGATTCGATAAGGACAAAAGAATTGTATGAAGAGATGTGGTATACCAGACAGTTAAACTTATTCAAGATATCGATAGATCTAAGACTGAAATAAAGAGATAATAATCATTTTGAAATTGTTGATTTTTTTAAAGTTTTTTTTTTTTTATTCATGAGTGAAAGAATTTTTTTATCACCACATGTCGCAGAAGTATTAACAGCGTTAGAATTATAATTAATATAGTCAATGCGAAAATAATATGGTCATCACTAAACTATGGTGTTTTACCCGACGTCTAAGAGGCATTAACAAGAGTATTAGCAAACAGAAAGACCAATAAAATGAGGTCATCATAAGACAGAAAGAGATCCCAAGTTGCTTCACACATGCTAAAAAAAATCAAAGTAACCTTGGCTCTTAATTCTTTCTTCCTCACTGTATAATTACTTCTAATTAACAGTTTTTTGCTCGCTACATTAGATATGCTGATTCGAACTTACATATCTATCTATCTATCGATCTATCTATCTATCTGTCTGTCTGTCTGTCTGTCTGTCTCTATGTATGTATGTCTGTCTGACTGTCTGCCTGTTTGTCTGTTTGTCTGTCTATATATACTGTGTGTGTGGATCAAAACAGTTTGATTCAAATTCGTTGGTACACTTGAGAAGTTTCAAGCGTGATGCTAGTCGTCAGCCATTTTGAATTTGAATGCTGACGACTAGCATCACGCTTGAAACTCGAGTACCAACGAATTTGAAACAAACTGTTTTGATCCATACATGTAACTCCCAATAATTGATTGAGTGCCCTTCTTTCGTTTGTCCACTCACTTGCATGTATGTGTGTGTGTGTGTGTCTGTGCGTGTGTGTGTGTGTTAGTCCCAAGTCAGATTTCATCCAACAGGCCAATGATCAAAGTATTGCAATTGTGACCATGCGGTGCTTCATCTAAGTCCAGGGAACTCAAAATTCACATTATCTAATACAGCCTTCGTCGGAGATGTGGGGGGAAATTTGAGGAGGTTTGGGTGTTATTTCTTGTAGACTGAGTAAGATGTTTTGATAGAGATTTAACTGCTACTTCTAGTCGAACGAACGACAGTGCTAAGGTTGTTTTGTACTTAGTTGAACTTGATTGGAGGACAAAGGACATTGAGAAGAAAAGTATATATACTGACAGAGAAAACATATAATAATAGTAACAACAGTAGGGTTGAGAGCAGGTTGACATAGACTAAATTGACGCAAGAAACCTTGCACATTGCCATATATTTCTACGCGCGCGCGTGTATGAGTGTGTGCGCGCGCAGATTTGTGTATGTGTGTGTGTGCGTGATTATACATGTTTTGTTTACAAGTGGGTATTGGCTTGCATTCCATATACGTAAGCATGTGTGTGTGTGTATGTGTGCGTATGTGCGTGTGTATGTTGTGTGCGTGTACATACGGCTGGATGGATATATATATATAAAAATATATAAATACACACACACACACACACACACACACACACATATATATATATATATATATATATATATATATATCAGTATGCGTAAGTTTGTGTGTAGATGTTTAATTTTATATATACGCATTTATCTATCTATCAGTCTGTCTGCCTGTTTGTCTGTCTATATATACTGTGTGTGTGGATCAAAACTGATGTATATGTAAATAAATACACGAACGATGTTGTACGTGTGAGCTTATATGCTGTTTACACGTGTATGATGTGTTATAAGTGCATGTATGTCTGTGTGTGTGTGTGTGTGTGTGTGTGTGTGTGTGTTGTGTGTGTGTGTGTGTGTGTCTGTGTGTCAGCATGCATATGTATCTATGTAATATGTGTACGTGCGCGTGCATGTGTGCCCTTCAGAAGGCCACGATTTCCGGTTGCAATGACAACCAATGGATGTCAGCTACATAGAAACTGCCCGTTACCAAGGTACCGTAAATTGATGGAAACTGTCATGACGGATGTAGTCACATGAAGTGACCATTCTTGGAAATGAGTGATTCTTCAGGTTTGCAGTCTTTATCTACAACAGATTGCTTCAAGAAAATAATGGCAGTTGGCATGACAAAGAGATGCTTTCTTGGATAAGATTTCTGAAAAAAAGTTATTCATTAGGGAGGAGGTCTGTGACCATGTCTGAATGCATGTATGTATACATGCGTGTACGTGTGTGCGTGTGTGTATACGCGTGTGTGTATATGCGTGTGTGTGTGTGTGTGTATAGATATATATGAGTATATATATATATATATATATATATATGTTTACACGTATACATATATATGTGTGTATATATACATACATATACATATGTATGTATGTATGTATGTATGTATGTATGTATGTATGCATGCATGTATGTATGTATGTATGCATGTGCCTACATGCACACACGTACACACTTGCACACTCAGACACACAGACTGAATGTTATTTCCATTAATTCTCTTTTCTCATTGTCTTCCTGTTTGTCAGTTAGCTTGTCTCCCCCTTTCACTTTCTCTTTTTTCTCTCTGTTTCTCTCTCTCTCTCTCTCTCTCTCTCTCACTGTATCTCTCTCCCTCAAATACACACGGACACACACACACAATATGACTTATCTCATTCTCTCCTTTATGTCTGTCTCTGTTTCTCATTTTTCTATCTCTTTTTCTCTCTCTCTCTCTCTCTTTGTGTTACTTTCTCTTTCTTTCGCTCTCTTTTTCTCTTTCCCTTTCTTCCTCTCTCTCTTTCTCTTTCAATTTCTCTCTCCCCCCTCTCTCTCTTTCCCTCACCTCTATCTATTTGTCCTTGACTCGATCATTACTTAACCATCCGCTGCCAGTGTTCATCTGCGTTCTCCTAATATAACTTTGAATACGAAGGAAACTGAACTAAATTGACCGCTAAAGCACCAAACAGCAAGTCAAGCAAACCGAAGTTCAAGGCCTCGTCCTCGTTCTATCACCGTGCACTGTCCATGATAAAGACAACTGTTTAACAGTAAATCTACTGAGCTGGAAGCAGATTCCACCGTATGGTAAAATTCACAGTTTATATCCATGACCAAGACACGTTACTTTTAGTAGCCCAGTCTATCTAATTATACGTAGGTGCTACAATGTGGTGTATTCAGGGCCAGTTTTAAGCCATTTAGGTCGATATGTTCAAATTGGATCCTGCGCCAAGAGAGGGTCCCGTGCACACGCTCGAGAGAAAGACTTTATGATGAATTTTTAATACATCATTGTGGCTGATAGTGGAGCCTCAAGCCCTCAACGCTTTTTTGATTGGAATTGACATACTACACAACGCATAAAAAATCAATCTTCAGCTTTTGTTGAATAGAGAGCCCTACCGACAATCCTTTAATGTGGGACCTAGCACCGACCCTGGGTATATTTCACACATGTATGTCCATGATCAACACACTTAAGAGACAACAATCCCCTCAACCTTGCTTCAAGAAGCTACTACAATGTGATAAAAATAATTGTACGGTGACGAACGCACTGTAAATAAATATCACAGTGTGGGGTAATTCTCTGTGTAGTATCCGTGAACAACACAGTCAATGTACTTAAGCGAAATAAAAGATAACTCAGTACTTTATGTACAGTTTAAACTATGTAGTTGTTTTGTTATGGTTTTTTTTTCTGGTGTCAATGTATTTCAAATGGATGTTTATATGGAAAATTGCCCAACATAACTACAATTGCTCATAGGCGGTTACGGTTCGCAGAACATTGCTGGAGAAGTAAGCAGGAAGTTATACACAAGCTATTACAGTGGGAACCAACTCACAGGAGACGCAGTAGATGAAGACCTGCTCGAACATACTCGATCACCTCTTGATCTATTAAGAGAAGATTTAGTATTATGTAAGCAGGACGTTTTCCTCAGCGATATTTGTAAGATCATATAGTTGATATGTATAACCATCTTTACAATATTCCCTTTCCTTTCTTTTTCTCTCCCATACACTCTCTCACTGTATGTATGTATGTATGTATGTATGTATGTATGTATGTATGTATGTATGTATGTATGTATATGTATGTATGTATGCTCTCTTTCTCTAACTTTTGAGTAAATTTTGACCAGCCACCGACTTGGTAGCAAGGCTGCGAAGGAATGTATCTTCTTTTAACCATCATCCTTTAAGTCTTGCAGATTTTTATAGTCGCAGATTTCATGATCGTTTGTAGCATATGAATTAAGGATTCAGTCATGCCTTGTTCCAGGCAGGTTGGTATGTAACCTGTTGCTCCAATAATAATAGGTATGAAGCTGAAAGTGTATCTTGTGAAGTGGATTTGCAAATTCCTTACCAAAGGTCCATATATGTTCTCTTCCTTTTGTCTTTCTCTAATCACATTCGTGTCCAGAGGGCAATTGAATGTATGTAAGTATGTCATTATTCAGTTTTATTTCAAGATTTCTTGATATAAAACTGAATAATGACATACGTATGTATGTACGTACGTACGTATGTATGCACGTATGTATACATGAATGTACGCATACATGTATGTAAAACAATTTTCCCTTTAAATATATACTGGTTATATTTTAAGTGTTTGAATTTCCAAAATGTTTTTAGACCATCATTGTCTCATCCATTTGATGAAGTGATATTGGTGTCTCACTCTATAGTAAATAAGACAGGCAAACATAAATAAGCGCCTAACGACATATAACTCTAAAACATGAAATTGCAGCAGTAATGTCGGCATCTATTATACTGACCACCACACAAGACCAACAATGTATAATTCCCCATAATTTTATACTCAATACAAAATTGCCAAGGTCTTAAAATACTTATGACCGATTTGGGAGCTTAACTGTTCCCCCAAAATAGCAACATGATAATGAAGATTATGTTGATGATGATGATGATGATGATGATGATGATGATGATGATGGTGATGATGATGATGATGATGATAAGAAGAAGAAGAAGAAGGAGGAGGTGGAGGAAGAGGAGGAGGAGGGGAGGAGGAGAAGAAGAAGAAGAAGAAGAAGGAGGAGGAGGAGGAGGAGGAGGAGGAGGGGGAGGAGGGGGAGGAGGGGGAGGAGGGGGAGGAGGAGGGGGAGGAGAAGAAGAAGAAGAAGAAGAAGAAGAAATGCCCTGATGCAGTACTATGTCCTGATGCAATGGGTGTTTCGTTCAACATCCTTAAAAAACCCTTATTCAGGGACTTTTAAGCGGGATGGGCTACTCGACCTGAAAAAAATTCTAACTGGACCCCATCTGCAAGGGCATGTGCTGTTTATCTTGATATGAGATCACCATGTCGCGCACATATGGTTGTGATGCATGTGCCTGGTGTACCCTTATCAGACGGTTAGTCATGATGGGTATAGTGGGCTACTTTTTTTGTACCCCATTGCCACTTTGTTCGCGCCCACTACGCCCCGGGCGCCCCGTATGAAACCGAGCCACCGCAACGAACGACGGCCCGCGCACGCGCCGGGAGGCGCGGTACGCCGACGCACGAGAAGGCCGCGCGCGCGGATCCGACAACCGCGACGACGCCCCGGCCGCGCGCGCGCTTTCCGGACTGAATAACAATAATAATAATAATAATAATAATAATAATTATTATTATTATTATTATTATTATTATTATTATTATTATTATTATTATTATTATTATTATTATTATTATTATTATATTATTATTATTATTATTATTATTATTATTTAGTGAGAGAGCAGCGCGTGCCGTCAATGTGACACTGGGGTACAAATATACGAAGCCCAGTATACCCATCAAGACTACCCATCTTGACCTTAACCAATTGAGCATGCCCGTCCCTTGGTGACTGACGATACGTGCATCTCTGATCACAAGCAGAAGTAGTGGGGAAGTATCATAGCCATGTGTTGAGAGGAATTCTTTGGGGTTTGAATATTTTACCGCTAGAAACATGAGTGTTTCGTTCAACATCCTTAAACAACCCTTAATCTGGGACCTTTTGAGTGGGGTGGGCTATTCAACCTGAAGAAAATTCTAACTGGGCCCCACCTGTTAATCTTGATATGAGATCACCATGTCGCACACACATGGTTGTGATGCATGTGTCTGGTGTACCCTTATCAGACGGGTAGTCATAACGGTTATACTGGGCTTCGTATATTTTACCCCAGTTTCACTTTGATGGCATGCACTGCTCTCTCATTCAATAAAAGTACTAATAATAATGATTTCTTTATTAATTACATGTGTTCACATTAAGAAAAACATTATAGACACTACAGGACAACACAAAGATGTATGTGTATGTGTGTGAGTGGGTGTTGTGAGTTTTGCGTGTAAACGTGACTAAACAAAATTATTTTTTAAAAAAGAAATCAACAATATATAGCCTTGGATAGGGAGAAGTTCAAGGGCTGCTCATGGAAAAAACACATAAAAAAATCATGGGTACCCTGACCTTTGGGGCAGGTGCCTTTTTTTCTTTCCTCCTTTTTCCAACTATAGGCATGCTCAGGGCAGGGCCGTTCACTCGCACCATTCTCGCCACTTTCAACTACCTTTCAGCAAACTGGCTAGAAGACAACACTTCTCTCTATGCTCTTATTTTCTTATTCAAGTTGATCATGAATTAGCCGAAGTGAAAAGTGTTTGTCTTCAGCCCCTCAATCTCGTCCAGCATGCAATCTCTTTTGCCAGGGCCACCAGGTATATAAACACAGCCTTTCCTTCCCGCTTAAAGGAAGGCAGCGGGGCGATCTTCATAATGGAGTCAGTTGACAGTCGGATCCGTTCCACACGCGACAGCAGTTGTTCGACATAAACTCATAGGTCAGCAATGCTCGGTTACTGGACGAGTGCACACAGGACCGTCTCCTGCACGCATCTAGGACATGCTCGCTTCCGTGCCTGTAAAGGTACTTCTGTGCCTGTAAAGTTTATCTCGAACAGGCAAAGCTCGAAGGTAGCATTGCCAGGCCAGAGATTTTTGGAAATTGGTCCCGAGCCGAAAGTTCTCCGGAAAAGAGCAGCCAGTTTGATCTTCTTCGACGCCGTAAGAACATCGTTGCATTTTTCGTCTACTAATCCTCTATAAAAAGCTAGAGTGGAAGTCCCACCTATCGCAGTGTCTGATTGGCTGAGGGCTGTGAGCGCTTGAAGACATTCCACTTTCCCAATGCTTCCCACCCGATCTTTGTTTTACCTAAGACTGCAGCTCTGTTAAAGAAACTAGCTGCGGAAATACGTTTGGCGAACGACGACCACATTTATTCACTGTCAATAAAGCACTGGAGGTGTCGTGGCCTCAGCGCATATCTGCGCATCATCAACCACGGCATGCCCAGGTCATCACTCAGTGGGTGTTGACAAAAGAAAGACCACCTGACCATTGGGACGCGTCCCTTCCACAAGAAGCGGAAGAGTATACGCTCCAACGTAATCAGACGGTGGCCAGAACAAGACACAACCGTCAAGCGATAGTAGATGACGGACGCGATATACGCATTAGCCACCTCTGCCCAACCTTTCAGGGATAGCTTTCCCTCGGTTCGTTTCTGAGCGAGAGTAGTCACCTTGCTCGTTACCTCGTCCCAGTTTTTATCCATCTGGAAGTCCGGACCGAACCAGACTCCGAGCAATTTAACCGGTCCGTCCGTCCAGCTTCCAACGACGCAGTTGGACAGCATGGACTTGCTTCTGCAAGTGCCGAGCCGCAAGCCCACTGATTTTTCCTGTTTAATCGTCGCTCCTGAAACCGCCTCGTAGTCCCTGAGAGCGGTGACGATTATGTCTATGTGTTTGTGATCCGACACCACAATGGTGACGTCGTCGGCATATTCGTCGGCATATGCCGACATACATCTTCCACATCCTTGGTCACACAGATACCTCTCAACGCCACCAGTTTGTGTAGGAGTGGCTCGAGATTCAGTACATACAAGAGAGACGAGAGGAGGGCAACCTTGCCGGACTGAGCGCACGATATTGAACGGCTCTGAGAGGTGACCGCTCACTCTGACCACTGAACAGATGTCGCTGTGCATTGCAGCAATCCAGCCCCTCAGTGATGTATCGCAGGAGGTGAGGGTTGTCGTAGATGGATCTTTTCGGGATGACACATGTCTGTGCCTCCCCTACCAGATCCCCGACGTCAAGCCCCAGCTAACACCTTGACCAAAAGTTTGAACTCTGTATTCAGCAGTGCTATGGTCCTAAAGTTGTCAATACAATCCTCCTTGTTCGGGTCTTTTCTCAGCAAACCCACCGCTCCTCGGCTGACAAAGCTGAAAATTCTCCCATTCTGTTACCAGTTGCTGTAAACGTTTCCTAAGAAGTCAACGAACAAGTCCGATATGTAAGCGTAAAGCCCGTAGGGGAGACCATCTAAACCACTCTATTTATCTTTGTGCAGCTAGTCATTGCCTCTATTTCTAAGGCAGTTATCAGCTTTTCGCAGCACCCCGCCTCCGTCGCCGAAAGCCGCTGCAGTCCTTCTAGGTAGGACGTGAAATTCATCCTGCGACTCGGCTCACCGCTGCTCCCGAACAGTTGCGCGAAGCGTCGCTGAAAGGCTGAACACATTTTGTCTTCGATCAGTTATCATTTGCCCGTTGTGGTCCGGTAAGTGTCGGATCGTGGATTTATTGCCAGGCCGTGTCTCTACCAATCGGGCCCATTGAACGGCTTTCGTCCCTTCGTATATAAGTGCTCGTGCGTTAGGTCTGACAACGCAACCTTTTTGTTTCGCGTTAAAGAATTGGTCGATTACTAATCTCGCTGCGAGCAAGTCAGTCACGATGCCTTTTCTAAAATCCTCGTCTAACTTTTTGACAAGCCCTGCCACTTCTGTTTCTTTCTACTGCTAGACCTTTGCTAACCTTAATCGATTCTATTTTGAAAGCCCTTTTCAGGGCGATCCACCATTTCTTGTTGATTATTGCCTCTGCCATCGCCCTCTTAACTAGTTCACTCTGATGATGATCATCATCATGATGATTATGATCATGATGATGATCCTGATGATGATGATGATTTCAAATTTTGGCACAAACCCTGCAATTTTGAAGGAGTGGTTAAGTCGATTATATATGCCCTAGTGTTCAACTAGTATTTATTTTATCGATCCCGAGAGGATGAAAGGCAAAGTAGACCTCAGCAGGTTTTGAACTCAGAGCATAAAGACGGAAAAAATACCGCGAAACATGTAGCCCGGCGCGGAAGCGTTTCTGCCAGCTCACCGCTCACTTTTACTCTCTTTTACTCTCTTTTACTTATTTCAGTCATTTGACTGTGGCCATGCTGGAGCACCGCCTTTAGTCGAGCAAATCGACCCCAGGACTTATTCTATCGGTCTCTTTTGCCGAACCGCTAAGTTACGGGGACGTAAACACACCAGCAACAACCGTAAACACAGATACAGAAACATATACACACACACATACATATAGATATATATACGTACATACGACGGGCTTCTTTCAGTTTCAGTCTACCAAATCCACTCACAAGGTTTTGGTCGGTCCGAGGCTATAGTAGAAGGTGCCACGCAATGGGACTGAACCCGGAACCATGTGGTCCATAAGCAATCTACTTACCACACAGCCACTCCTTTCTACTGGAGTCACAAGGCATGAAATTTGTGGGGAGAGACCCAGACGATCTCATCGACTCCAGTGTTTCACTGGTACTTAGTTTATCAACCCCGAAAGGATGAAAAGCAAAGTCGACCTTGGCAGAATTTGATCTCAGACCATAACGGCAGATGACATACCTATTTCTTTACTACCCACAAGGGGCTAAACATGGAGGGGACAAACAAGGACAGACAAACGGATTAAGTCGATTATATCGACCCCAGTGCATAACTGGTACTTAATTTATCGATCCCGAATGGATGAAAGGCAAAGTCAACCTGCGCGGAATTTGAACTCAGAATGTAACGACAGACGAAATACGGCTACGCATTTCGCCCGGCGTGCTAACGTTCATGCCAGCTCGCTGCCTTCAATACTACTACTAATGATGATGATGATGGTAGTGTTGGTGGTGGTAGTGGTGGTGGTGGTGGTGGTGGTGGTGGTGGTGGTGGTGGTGGAGATGGTGATAATGATGATGATGATGATGATGATGATGATGATGATGATGATGATGATGAAGATGATGATGATGATGATGATGGTGGTGGTGGTGGTGGTGGTGGTGGTGGTGGTGG
>NC_043000.1:82491016-82543516 GCF_006345805.1 Octopus sinensis
TCTTCATTCACAGTTTCGGACTTGATGCTACCAGGCCAGTGAGGACAATTGACGCACATGGCAACAATCTGTCATGGTAGGCTAGGAACCATGATGCAGGACAAACTTCTAGAACAGTGTTTTATTTCCTGGACACACGCCAAGTTAGATGGTACAATGAGATCTGGAGATACCCACTAGCAATTTTGGCAATCTGCACTCTCATTCAAGTTCTGTTGACTTGATCGTATTTGCTTGTGAATGGGAGAGTGAGTATGGTATATGCACAGCTCTTTCTCACTGGAAAATCCTTGCGCTAGGCTAATATGGGCATCCTACGAGTAAGTCTGCATGGTATAGTATTGACAGTTCCTTGACTAAGGGTCAAACAGTATTGCTGTGGTGGCTGGAGTATTCTGTACATCTGCAGTAATGAAATACAGTAAATTTCGTAGTTTCAAGCAATCGTTGGGTGTACTACAGTTGGAAGTAGTCGCAGTTTCCTAGCTCTCACTACATAACTGTATTCTTTGTAGAAGTGCTACATAGTCAGTCAAAGTCTTCATTGATTATAATGAAGTTTCAGCCACTAGCAACTATTGATGGCTGAAACTTCATGAAGACACAAACAGTAGACTTTTCATTGTGACAGTGGGAGCTATCTGACATTTGCAGCAATGAAATGCCTCTACTTCCGTAGTTTCAGGCACATGGATATTGTAGTATAGACGGTAGACCTCCATTGAGATGCCATATGCTTGAAGTCATTCTCTTCTTTGATCACCAACGGATAAACATGATAGCTTTAGACATCTGTTGTTTTATGGCATTTTGATAATGAACTTTCATTTCAGGAAAGAAAAATGTTTCTTTTTGATGAAGAGGCAACCCCAAACACCAGATACTTCTCTTTCCCATAATGTGTGACTTTATACAAACTAACTAGCTTTACTGTATAAAATCTATTCCGGCTTTATTTTTCAGCCAAATAATCTGTTTACCAGGAGACATTGCAGGTGGACAACTATATAAACTAGTTATTTTCGGAAGCACCACCATACTCGAGAAAATTTGTTCATGAGAGAGTTAGTATATAAACTGAACGGCAGAGATACTAAATTGAACGACATGCCATTATGAATCACTATACAATAAGTGGATCTTCGTCGCTTTCAATGATGAGTATTTCGGTTGTTCAATCAGCTGAACCATTTACTCATTGCATTGTAGAGTATGTGGGTGACATACCATACATACATACATAATTCTCAGACAGGAACGGTACAGCATGATGAGTGACAAAACTAAACTTTTGACTTATGAGTGCAACTCACCCGACCGGCTTCCACACAGTTTCTGTATCCACAATTTCGTTCAGAAGGGTTAATTCGAACGAGGTTATAACAAAAGCACATGCCGTGAGATTGAAACGAGGACTTTGTAGTTCCGAAAGAAACCTCTGAACTACTCGTCTATGAATGCGTCCAAAATAAAGAAAAAACACTCATTGCTCAGTATACACGCGCACGCACACACACACACACACACACACACACACACAAACACACAAGCACACATACAAAGCACACACACACACCAATACATGCACACCAATACATGCACACTAACACACACACCAACACACACACACGCACCAACACACGCACCAATACACACACATGCACCAACACACACGCATCAACACACATGCACCAACACATGCACAAACACACATGCACAAATACACACAAACACACACCAATACATACACACTAACACACGCACCAACACACACTCACACATCAACGCACACACTCCAGCCCTCACACAACTGGGGATGGCAGCTTTTTGTGGCCGGAAATTATGAAGAAGAACGGCGTGCCTACATGCAGAATTGGGGTTATGACTGTCAGTACCATCCAACGCCTTTCGTCTCTTCTCCATCACTACAGGACTTTTCATCCTGTTTCTGCTTAGTTTTAAAGTGAAAGTCAGTCTGTGCAATCCGATCGCTCTCTTTAGACTTGCCGGTCTGACCACAGTGGCTCAACGGGCTAAGATGTCTGTGATGACCAGCAAGCTGTAGGCTTTTCATTGGAAGGACCTTCTAGTAGGTTAATTACCTGACAAGGCTGGAGAGCTCCAACTATGTTGAACACGCACAAATGCATGCATATAGCACACAGATATATATACATAGTAGCAAACGCACCCGTCCTTTGGACGGTTTAAGTTGCTTTATTGGTATTTTTTTCACCAAATAATTGAACTACCGACAAAGTTTATGAGTAGCATAGCAATCTATATTTCCGATTAACCTAGGAACAGAAAACCAAATTGAAGGCTGATTATTGTGGGGATCGTTGCACTTTAATGATCATAGAACATATAAGTTTGCAAGCAATGCAAAGTAGAGCTACTGAAGTATTTTTGAGTAGATTACGAATAATAACTACAAAATATAGTTGTTTTACATGAAGGCGAAATTTCTTGTCAGAAACAGCCGCATGAATGGTGTAAGGAAATTGAAGGAAGACGTTGAAACTTCCCCTCTGCGAGTTTATTTTATTCGACAGCAAAGGGAACAATTTTTTCAGAGAGAAGTATAATTGGTACGTTCAAAAATGGCAATATAATACCTACATGAAAAAGTAGAGTTAAAGGAATGTATTCGCTACGTGCTTACAGTGTACGACCACTCTGCAATTGACTTCAGGTAACGAAAAATGAAGACATGAAGAGTTTGACTTCAGTTCACGAATACTGTTTTGAATCTTTAGCAGTTTGCGGTGAAAAGATGTCGCATTGCAAGGCAGACAAATAATAAATAAAAAAAATGAGAAAACAACTGAAAATTATTCTGTAATGCAAATATACGACCATATAGAATTTTAAAAAAAAGTATGGAAAACAGTGGAAATAAATAAATAGACAAAATCCTTTCACTTTTATATTCTCTTACCAAAACACTCAAATGCAAAATACACACCAATACACATAAAAAAATATAGAAAGTAATATTACACGTTTACAACATATAAATAATAAATCAAAAAATGTGAAAACCACTAAGAATATTCTTTAATGCCAATATACGACCATATAGATTTAAAAAGTATGGAAGCCCCTACATACAAAAAAAAACTATGTACATACAATGAATTAGAGAAAAACCAGTGTAGACAAACGTTTTTCCCGGTTTGTCAATCTAAGTGAGAGCTCTGGGGAAAATGTTATAGTACATCACCATCCTTGGGACGTAAGTAATGTGTGTGTAAAGTTTGGTGAAAATCGGTTGAGAATTGTGGAAATGTATACATTAGTCAATATACACACACATACTGTGATTTATATATACAAGATATATATGGAAAAAATCAAGCACCAACCATGAATGTACTGTTCAGACACTGATGCCGGAAATAGCCAACAGGCTTATTAAAAAATAATTACTGATGACAGAAGCAGTATTACTACCAAACAACAAGCTCTAAATCCAACATAACGTGGATGTTGTGTTAGAATATCGAATATTGCATTATATACCTTGAGAGAACCTTTCATATGGACACATGGCGCATAAAAGCACTCTTATTTATATCAGTGTTAGACAACAATCGTCTACTACGAGCGTCGTCTGTATTTGGCTCTATGGGGCTACCAGAGGTTCTTCCACTGAAGAGACGATTGATTCTTCTCTGCCAGCGATATCGATACATGTGCCTTTATGCACTACGCTTCCATACGAGAGATCCTCTCAAGGTAAATTATGCAGTATTCGGCGCGCTAACAATACATCCACGTTAAGTTGGATATAAAGATTGCTTAATAGATACTGTGTGGTATTTAAAAGAGAACAAACCGAAGCAGCAGCAGCAGCAGCAGCAGCAGCAGCAGTAGTAGTAGTAGTAGTAGTAGTAGTAGTAGTAGTAGTAGTAGTAGTAGTAGTAGTAGTATTAGCAGCAGCAGCAACGGCAGTAGATATAATAAAGAGAGTTGAATGTAATTTAAAAGTAATGAGAAACAGAAACAATGATAGATTAGTTTTAATGTCAAAACGAAAATGTGATGCTAGGATGGAGAGGGGTTGGTATAACAGAGTATATCGAAGTGGCGATGAAGTGGTGCTGAGTAATAATAGAACGTGTAGGGTGTAGTGATATGATGTTGCGATGGTGATCATATCTGGTTGTATGGTAGTGCATAGAGAGAGAGAGAGAGAGAGAGGAGAGAGAGAGAGAGAGAGAGAGACAGAGAGAGACAGATGTGGAAAGCAGGAAGAATAAGTAGCGATGAGGTGGAGTGACACAGTGGGATGGATTAAAATGATGGGGTGGTATGGAAGCGATGTGGCGGTGTGCTAGATTTATGGTATGCGTAGTTGTATATCGGTGTGGTAAAGTTGTGGAAGTCTCCTGTGATCCTCTGATCTGATTGAAACGTTTGGAGCCAAGTTTTACCTTTTCCCTTTTGTGTTTCGGTCATTAGACTGCAGCAAACACCAGCACCAGTTGCCAAGTGATTTTTCGGGGACAAACAGTTACAGACTCAAACACACACACACACACACACAAGCACACATGCACACACGCATACATGCACACACACACACATATATATGTATGTATGTGTGTGTGCGTGTGTGTGTGTGTGTGTGTGTGTGTGTGTGTGTGTAAAATATAGGGTAGTGAGTTTTTTTTAGAAATTTCACTACCAGTGACCTAGCATGTATAAAATAGACAACATATTCTCAATATGAAATAGTGTACATGTAAACACAAGAGAAAACTGCCTTCAGCAGGCAGTTTTTAGACACTAGGAAAAGTAGTCAAAACGACCAAAACCACATTTAAGAGCAATCTTCAAAAAGAATGAAAAATAAAAACGTTTAACTTTTATTTTAATAGTCAGACCCAAGTTTCAAAATCATTTTAGCAAACAAAATGTGTTTAAATGTACATTATTTTATATTGAGAATATATTGTCTATTGACTTTTTATACATGCTGGGCCACTGGTAGTGAAATTTCTAAAAAAAACTCACTACCCGATATTTTACGTATATTTAGCAATTTTTTTAAAGGATTAGTTCGGCATTTATTCATTTACTGCCGACTGAAACTGCGCTTACGCGGTAAATTTCAAAAATTATAATATATAACGATGAGACACGTGTTATTCGTCTCTTAATTATATGTTAGTATTATGGCGTGGCTACTGATGAGAGATTCACCTAGCAAATTATTTTATTTGCTAAACAAATTTTGAAACCTAGATCTAACTGTATTAAAATAACAAGGTAAACGTTTATATTTTCATTCCTTTTGAAAATAGCTCTTAAATGTAGTTTTAGTCGTTTTGACTACTTCTTCTAGCGTGTAAAAACTGCCTGTTTCTTCCAATTTCCCCAAACAAATCCACTCACGAGGCTTGATCAGCATGAGACTATGATAGAAGACACTTACCCAAGGTGTCACGCGGTAAGATTGAGTCCGGAACCATGTAGTTGGGAGGCAAACTTCTAACCACACGGCCACGCCTGCGCCGGTATCTTTTTTTTTCGTTTCACTGGTAACATGAGATGATTATATGTGAGCGTATGATTATGATCCAGAACCAAATGCGTCACATCTGTTCTCCATCAGAGAGAAAGTGATGATGACTGCTTTGTTGGTGGCAAGGACCTCACTATCTTAGTCATCTGAAACTTGGTTGCCACGTGACCAGCGAGAAGTATACTGAGAAACTGGACAAGCTCAGCGAAGCCTTTATGAGAAAGAGACCGAACAAGAATCTGAAAACAACAGCTATTTCCCTATGACATTGCATAACCACACATCTCTGGCAACAAATCCGACAACTGACAAATTGAACAGGTTAGTGGTACCCCATAAATCGTACGGTCTGAATGTGGTACCTTCCGACTTTCACCTGTTCGGTTCGTTGAGGGATATATTCGTAGATAATGATTTTGTTGGCGTAGACGAGGTAAAAGTTACTGTGAAAATGAGAGCTCAAGCCCGAATTTGTTTTAAGATAATTCAAAAGTGTTGAGTTTCCCGATGATGCAAAAGCATCACTTATGTTGAGTAACTAGTTCCTTTGTATAGAGGAAGACATACTTCCTGAGGAACCCACGCGCATGTGCGGGCGCGTGTGTATGTAGGTGTATACACTTTATTTCACGTTGTTCCAATCCCCTCAGCCGGCAAAAATGAGTAATCCTGTGACAGACGGGCATCTACTACGGTTGGCCCTAAGTATCTATATGACTCAAGAACTATCTTATTTATGCATTTGTGTACAGCTGAATAGTTAAGAAATTCACTATGCAATCTCGAGGTCCGGGTTTCGTCTCTTCTACGTGACATCTTGAGCAAATGTCATGTCCATATCTTCGGATCAACTCGTAACTTGTGATTAAAACAGAGTAGACATAATAGAAGGAAACTAGATAGAGGCCTCTCAGGTGTATTGCACAGCCTTAACTCACACTGTGTCGTTTTGATTCCACCTGAGAATTATGTTAAGGGTACATATGTGTGAACTGCTCAGCGACTTACACAGATCCTTCTCCTTTTAGCTATCACAACTACAAGCGTCAAAGGGTGGTAGGGCTGAGAGGGTGTCTGTGTCTGCTCGTGACTACATAGTCAACGAAAACAACTTGCGAAATTATGTTGCAAGCTACCAGGTCATATTCGCTTGTGAATAACGGCTAAGCTCGCTCTCTCTCTCTCCCTTTCTCTTTCTCTCTCTCTCTCTCTCTCTCTCACACACACACACAGGCAGATAAATAGATAGATAGATAGATAGATAGATAGATAGATAGATAGATAGATAGATAGATAGATAGATAGATAGATATTCTTTCACATGTTTCAGTCATTGAACTGCGATCATGCGATGCACTGCCTTGAAGTGTTTAATCCAACAATTCGACCCAATTACTTATTCTTTTTAAGTCTGGTATTTATTCTGTAGAACACTTTTGCCGAAACGCAAACTTACAGAAAGGTAAACAAACCAACACCGGTTGTCAAGGAGTGTGGGGACAAATACAAAACACTCATATACACACAAAGAGGAAGAGAGAAACATTTTCATTCACGTCATCAACGTCGTCGTCGTAGTCGTCATCATGATCATCATGAGCGTCTTTGGATGTGGATAACTTGACACCACTGAATGTATGAATGTATAAAACCATTTTATACCTTAAAGAACTTTGGTAAGGAATATGTGAGAAAATACGAGGACATGAGCACAGCTGGGCTCTTAGAGTCTTCATTGATGACCAACTTCCCTCCATCTCTCAGCTACCTTCTGGCATACATCTCTTTACAGTTACTTTTCGAAGCAATCGCTTCGAACGTGGCGACCAACTTTATGAACAATCCAAGATTATGCATAAATATTGATTTCAAATTTTGGGTCAAGGCCAGCAAGTTCAGGGGAGGGAATGAGTCGATTACATCGATCCCAGTACTCAACTGGTATTTATTTTATCAACTCTGAAAGGATGAAGGGCAACGTCAGCCTCGGCGGAATTTCAACTCAAAACATAAAGACGGACGAAATGCGGTTAAGTGTAAATACTAAAGTTTTTGAATGTTTGCTTAAGTGAACCGTTGCATCACCAACTCAGAGCACCTTCTTGCAATCCCTTGCATTAAATGCTCCGACACTCTTTGAACATGGCCAACCGGTCGCAAGGGATGATGTAACACCACTGCGATGGGTCGGCCGTTATTCACGTCATGGTCTTGCCAAGATCATTCTCTGCTTTTTTTGCTTTTTTTTTTTTGCTCCCCGCCTCGATAGAAGGGTTCCAAACATTTTCTCTTTTCTATAAATTGACTAGTCTTCACATCGGTAAAAAATGTTTGCGATAGTAACTTTTGTGTGTTGAAACAGATATTGTTATAATTCGAAATGGCATTTTTTTTCTTATCAAATAAACACACGCACTATATATTTAGTAGTCACTTCAGTCTTATCACTATTTTAGTTTTTTTACCGAAGTTGGGATAGAAAGTCGCTGAAGCGGTCACAGAATGAGTGAAGCTCTATTTTCCCTTAACGCTTTACTCTAAAGCATAAGTATAATGAGTTGTAACAAATGATTATGCCGAAGAGAAATCATAATGTGTGTGTGCGTGTGTGAAAGAGAGAGGAGAGAGAAAGAGACATATCATAATATATATATATATATATATATATATATACTTTTACTTGTTTCAGTAGTTTGACTGAGGCCATGCTGGAGCACCACTTTTAGTCGAACAAATCGACCCCAAGACATCCTTTGTAAGCCAAGAACTTATTCTATCGGTTTCTCATACCAAACCGCTAAGTTACGGGAATATGTAAACACACCAACATCGGTTATCAAGCGATGATGGGGGGGGGACAAATACAGACACACACACACACACATATTTATAAATATATATGCAACGGGCTTCTTTCAGTTTCCGTCTACCAATTCCACTCACAAGGGTTGGGTCGCCCCCAGGTTATAGACAATTGCCCAAGTGCCACGCAGTGGGACTGAACCTGGAACCATGTTGGGAGGCAAACTTCTTCCCATACAGCCATGCCTGCGCCTCTACATGTATTATATATATATATATATATATATATATATATATATATATATATATATATATATATATTATGTCAGGTCACTTTCTAGTGTTACTGGTAACATGTAACCCAGTACCCTGTTGCATGGTCGGGTCGTTGGTGACTAAACCGGCAACCCCACCAGGCTTGCTTGGTGAGGAGGGTGTTTATTGGACAAAACCCGTCAAAGGGCGGAGGAACTCTTGAGAGTCAACGGCCATCCAATAAATGTCTTAAGGCTGTATCATGCGCGGGGACATAGAAATAATCGGACTGAATACCCGATCGCGCGGTTAAACCATTGAGAGTGAAGGACTCCTAGCCTTTGTTAGGGCATCCTTCAAGGAGAAGGTAACTCAAGTAACTGGGATAACTCCGAAATAAAACCTGCGGCTCAATGGTTACCGATGATGTTGACTTGTTCTTCTTTTCGGTTCATGGCTACTGTTGCTTAGTGAGTGGGATTGACTCAGTGCACAGCCTTTCCTCACTTAAAAAAAAATCTTCTTGCACAGGCATTGCACGATAACAACATTGATTAAGCTTCGTGCAATGTCCATACTCGATAACGAGGGGCAGCCACCATATATATATATATATATATATATATCTTAAATTTGAGTAGACACCTAGTAGTATGCAGTTGAAAGGGTGCCACCAATTATAGGCAAATATCGGAAATATATTCTATTCGAAATAAGCGAAACGGAGATTAAAGAGCAAGGTACCTTTTGATAAGTCACAAGACGAGGTACATCTGCATCGAATGATACACTACAACCAGTTATACAGAATCTAGCCCATTATGGGTCGAAACGATCGTAGTGGTTAATAAAGAATCTCGTCATTTCCATTTTCTTTCTCTCACATGTTGTGTGTGTGTGTGTGTGTGTGTGTGTGTGTGTGTGTGTGTGTGTGTGTGTGTGTGTGTGTGTATGTGTATGTGTGTGTGTGTGTGTGTGTGTGTGTGTATGTTTGTGTGTGTGTATTGAATTTCCATGTATATAAGCAATTTATATTATTCTGTTTTTGATTTAATTTTGACTCGCTTTTTAACGTTTATATTTTCCCGTGAACGGTCAATCGTTTTCATCCAACAGATTGTTGTTATTTTGGAAATTAATAACACCCTATCCTATCGGCTTTAAATGTTTATTGCATGAGTTACTAAATAATTATCACTGCGCCATTTATTAACATTTAGAAACTATCAATTTTTTTTTTAAATACTCACATTTGTCTGATGATCACTTACGTGAAACTATGAGTAGCAGTCACTGAAGTCTTTTCAGCGTTAATAAAACACCATTTCATTCTACCTTTGGTTTTTCGAGTGCTAATTTCACCACTTTGCTTTGCAGTTACATGCTTGTATGCGTACGTATGCGTATGTGTGTGTATACATACACACACATATATACACACAAACACAAATGCATGTATGCTTACATACATATATGCGCATGTACATGTATGTATGTATATATGTATAGAAAGTAACACACACAAACATATAAATGTGTGTATATATATATATTTACACACACACACACACACACATACTTTTGTGTTTATGCATGTATGCATATGTAAGTATGTATGTGTATGTATTTCTGTATCTACGAAAATATGCATATATTCATGTGTGTGTATAAGTGTGATGATGATGATGATGGTAACACGTGCGCGCCTTTTTACATACACACGAAACAATTTTTGTACAGGCACACAGTTACACGCACATACGCGCGCGCACACACACTCATTCATGTACAGGCACAGTTTCACACTTATAACCAGGCATACATACTATGAGACAAACACACACTCGATATCGATTGATTTTGAATATTGATCTGGCAATTGATGTTAAAATGGCGGCAGAAAATCACTTTGAAGATTGTTTGGTGAGGAGTAGAGGTGTGAGTTAGAGGGAGTGATATTGGTGATATTGGTAATATTGGCGATGGCAACGGCTTTGGCAATGATGGAGGTGGTGGTGGTAGTGGTGTTGGTGGTGGTGGAGGAGGCGGTAGTAGTGTTGGTGGTGGTGGTGGTGGTGGTGGTGGTGGTGGTGGTGGTGGTGGTGGTAGTGGTGGTGGTGGTGGCAGCAGTGGTGGCGGCGGTGGCGGCGGTGGCGGCGGCGGCGTTGATGGTGGTGATGGTGATAACTGTTGCTGTAGTGATTGTAGTGTTGGTGGTTGTGCTGGTGTTGGTGATAGTGGTGGGTGTGGTGCTTGTAGTGATAATGATGGCTGTTACTATTTTTATTGCTTAGCCCAAGGTCAGATCTTATCCAGCAGATATTATCATGAATAAAGTTCCAATTTTGACCATCCTGCCTGGACTACCTCGCTTTTCAACGTGTACTTGGCTCAAAAATAGTGTTATATGGCTGTTTTTTCTAGCAGATTAACCGACGACGTAAAGGTGCACTCCGACTGGATGGCTCTGTGATATATTTGGTATTGGTGGTTGTGGTAGTGGTACTGTTTAAAGCAACTTTAATGCTGTTAACTGTTGTGACGCTGGTAGTAGTGTTAACCGTTGGTAGTTATATTAATCGTGTGGCAGTTGCAGTTTTCTTAGTAGTTGCTGTAGACTCGGTGACAGTAGTGCTTGTGTTGTTGGTGGTAATGGCATTATTGGTCGTTGATGTGGTTTGGGTGGTAGTTGTAGAGTTTGTGGTTGTTGATGGTAGTAGTGTTGTTGTTAGTAGTAGTGGTAAGGTCTTTTGTGGTAGTGGTTGTAGTGTTGCTTGTAGTTGCAATGTTTGTTGTAGTTGTGGTGTTAATGTTAGTTGTACTGTTGTGGTTATAATTATGGTGTCGGTTGTAGTGGTAATAGTTGTTGAGCTGGTGATGCTAATGTTTGTAGTGGTTGTAGCAGTGGTAACGGTGGTATGTATATGGTGGAGGTTGTGGTACTAATGCAATGTGACATCAGAGTATTGGAGATCTATTTCTACCACGTACAGGCCTCTCTTTCTCTGTTTGATTGGGATGCTATTGTTGTTGATAGTGAATAATGGTGGTGGTGGTGGTGGTGGTGGTGGTAGTGGTGGTGGTAATGGTGGTGGTGGTGGCGGCGGTGGCGGTGGCGGTGGCGGCGGCGGTAGTGGTGACTATGATGATGAAGATGGTGGTGGTGATGATAGTTGTAGGTAAGGGACTACATTTTATATAAGGAACATTCTTTAATATGTCCTTTCATATTTTACGATAACAGCATAATTTGAGGGCGATTCGGGTGATATTTCTAGCAGGCCAAACTACCACGTAGAGACATACTCGCTGGCTAATCCACAGACGCCCCGTGTAGGGAGAAGAACAATCGTCACCATCACAATAATCAGTTATGTATAAATTTTCATTAAACGTAGGTGTTGTACGCCGAACGATGAAGAAGTTCACCTCTCAACCACGCGGCCCCGGTTCAATACCACAGCATGTCATTTTTTATGGCTTTGAATTGACCTGTAACTTGTGAGAAAAATTATTTCGGTGAAACCAAATTAAAGTCCGTCGGGTGGATTGTATCTGTAATTCAAAGAGTACGTGTGGAATATTCGGCCATTCCCTCGTTAATTCAGGACCAGATTATCCAGTTGATTGAACAAGTGAATCCTCGTTGTCGAATGACTGAGGTCAATCCACCATTGTTTCATACGACGCTTGGTCAAATAATTTCAAGAAATAGAAAATCTAAAAACTACTGTCGCCCGTTGGATGACATTAAACATAAAAAGGATGGATTCTTGTTTCCCCAATATTCACGAGAGAGAGACTTCAAATAGACTTCCAGTGAAATATTGTCAAATAATCATTCTTAAATCCTCTGTGGTTTTGACGATGTGCGAACAGTTTTTTCGGCGAACTGTATGTCCGATTCGTTAAATTAAAGTATAAGTGCCTGGATATTTCAGAAACACATATATTGTTAAAGGCACTTGTCCACAATTGTATCGGACCCTGGACTATAACTGCGAAGCAGCCTGCGCGACAAATCCAGCTATACCTACATCTACATAGTCATTAGAGGCTACACATTGGCTATTACAAATAGCAGTCAAATTTTCCTCAAAGCACACACTCTACACTCTTGTACATATATAAGCCAATGAAAGAGCCACTTTGAGGTAACTCAGCGAGCTAGAAATAACAACGAAATCTCTCACATTATCAAATAGCTATTAGAGATGTTACAAAGAAAGAAAACCCAATGGGACGAGAGCTAACACAAAAGCTCCAATATGGCCATTCGACTCGCAAAAAATAACTGCCAGATCTTTTGGAAATTGCACATACTTTCTTATATAAAGGCAGGATGGCTTAGAGTTCTAAGTACTGTGTACACCTAAAAGAAAAACAAATGATAACGCCATGAATGCCTGTAGTCATAGGTTCCCTCAGTGAAGATTTACTGAGAGCTAAACAACAACCCTATGTGACACGAGCAATGAGTAAGCCTGGACGTAAGCCTCCACGAAATAGCAGCTAAATCTCTATCAAATCTCACTTGTCCTTAAAAATCTAAGGACAAGTTAGGTAAACAATGATTGTTAAGGCTGAACGGTCACGATTAGAACATCTTTGCTCATAGTCAGCAGAAAATGTGAAACGAAACAAAGTCACTGTTGTTGTTCAATCCCAGGTCAGCTTTCAACTAGTAGACCTACCATCAAAAGAATACAGACACGATGTATCTAGAACTACATTATACGGTGACTTTTCCTTTTTAACAATGTACAGTGCGATGAGATTTGGCTGCTATAACTAGCTCATAAATAAAGACAGTGAGGTATGGGGTTTGTAAGAGATTTCGTTGTTATTTCTAGCCCGTTGAGTGATCATAAAATGGCTTGTATATGTACAAGAGTATAGGATATATGCTTTGAGGAAAAGTTGACTGTTATTTTTAGTACACTGAATGACGCAGAGAGGTTCACTCAGTGGCTTATACATATATGCACACGTGTTAGGTGTGTTAAACAAGGAAACTTAGCTGCTATTTCTATCAGAATGAATAACTACGTACCTTGCTTGTTTACATGTACAAACATCAGACTGTAAGATATATGATTTGTGGAGGATTCGCCTGGCATTTCTGATAAGTCGAGTGACCCGATAAAAGCTTGTTCATTGTCTTTTGGAACAAGTGAAACTATGGCATCAAAACAGGGTTCATAGTTTAGAAAAATATGGCGGATGTGTGATGAGAAAAAAAAAAGAAAAAAAGAAATTGGCTTCATTAAACTCTAATTGTAAACAGACAATACATCCCATTGTTATTACTTCCTTCTATAAAAGCAATTTTAATCAATTTATTAGTGGAGAGGTTATCCTGATCGAAGTTAAAAAACTGCATAGAATTTGGCTAATTGTATACTTATAAATGCATACATACATATATGCACACATGCATACATACATACATACATACATATATACATACATACATACATGCATACATATATACACAAATATATGCATACATACACACACACACATACATTTACAAATACATGTACGTACACGCATACATATGTACATATACAAAGACACACATGTAAATATGTGTGTGTGTGTGTGTGTGTTCTTTTATAGACATGTAGTATAATTTACACGTTCCTTCATCTTCCTTTCTTTCCAGTAACTGCTTTTCTTTCTAATTTTTTTTCAGAAGTAGATATAACTAATGTTCAATGCTGTACAATACAGGATAAATGTCAAAATTCACTCACTATATCTATCTGAACAGTATTGTTTGTATCTAAATAGTTTTTACCAACGTCTTCTGATAAGTTTCAATATTTATAACTCATCAGTATAAGTTCATAGATAATTATCTCTATGTCAGTAGTGAATATAAATCACAGTTCTTCAAAGACATGTATATATAGCATAAGATATATGTCTATAAGATAAAATGAAAAGAAAATAGTTCACCAGACTGACTCGTTCAGTAATCTAAAAATTTGTTTCTTTCACACGGGATAAGTTCTAATTGCTTAGACGCTGTAAATAATCTACTTGGTAAGACCAATGCTTGACAGTATTGTCATATTTTCCAGCTTTAGCGGCTTTTTACTACGATGCAGTTGCTCGTGCTCTGTTTATCATCAATGGACACTCAGTATTCTGACAATTATATAATTGTCTTCTTATTGGTCTGCATTGTTTCGAAGGATTGCATAGTTGTACAATGAAATCATTCCTTTTATAGAAGAGATTTAGAAATAACCGGTTTTTATGTTGTTCCTTTTGGATAATTTTTGAAGTTTGTTATTTCGGAAGTGCTTGTTGATTAAGGAAACTAATTATTTTGCTGTCTGTGTTATAAGGCTGTGAATTGAACCAGATCGTATTTAACTCTCTGATCTAGAATTTTTTATGTTGCTTGTGGAGGGAAAGTTATATGGTATTGCATTTTTGAAGTGGTTATGCGCGAGTGCCTGGCTATGAAAGTTACTTCAAGAAGGGAGAGTCAGTTATTCATTTAATAACATTTGGGAGATAGCTGGAATCTGAATGTGTGTGTGGCGGGGAGGTCGGTTGTAAGATTTTATATGTGGTTTGTAGGAAATTACTTTTAGATTCCTCATTATATCCAACAAGGTGGGAGACGTATAGATTTCTATGATTATTTTAAGATCAAACTTTTGAAGGTGTTTTTTTTTTCTTTTTCCTGGCGTTTCGATCGTGCGAAATCACAGAACTTTCTTTACTGCACTCGTCCCTGCTTGTATTCTTTCCTATTTTCGATAGTTAGCTCAGTATAAATAGATTTTTGATTTTAAGCACTTCAGCCACGCCGTATTTGCCTTCAAGACTTCTAAAATTTTTCAGCGTTTTTAGACCCAGAATTCACTGTCCTGACATAACAAAGAGTGTCTGGAGTGTGTTATGTTTCCAGCTCATCTAATGTTAGGATAATGTGTTTAGATGCAAATAATATGGCATTATGGAGGTGGTTTTGGTGATAAATGGGTAAAAATTTACGAATCAATTTATTACATAGGTAGTGTTTTGTTACATAACAGTTTGTGCAGAACGTTATTCGAAAGTGAGGGGTGAATTTCTCCTCAGCCTGTCTAATTCGCATTTTGCGGGGTTAATTAGCATATAAACAGAAGCCGTACAAGTACATATTTGTATTTGCGAAGAAAATGATTAATACGAGGGGTTACTGAAACGTTCCTGGCTTTAAGGGTATCACGAAAGGCCTGTTTGGAGGCCCAACCTTCCGAGTTCTTTTAAAGGGCTTAGAAAAACCGATTGATCGCTTCAATAGGTGTGTGAATTTGAGAGAGAATATGTTGAATAAAATCATAATTGACTTATCCTCCTGTATTTTCTTTTACCAGAAGCCAGGAACTTTTCAGCAGCCCCTCGTGCACATATGTTCTTAGAAGGCATTATGGTATTTGTACACTACAACAATATAAGAAACTTTAAATATATATTACAGTGACATATACGACGATAAAAATAATGAATACACAAGGAAAGCAATTGCCACAGGGCTAAGACAATGCGTCACTAACAGTATATGCCGGGAAAATGCTTATTCTGCCGTTAGGTCAACTGTACGCAACAGTGGATATTAGAGGCATTAGTGTTTGCACATGTTATTATTTATAACTATCATCGCTGTTGTTAGTAATGGTTAAGCTTCAGACGCCTTATAGCATAACTATAGAAACAAAGCCACAATAAATGTGTGTACAAGATAGTGGAACAACAAACATCTCATTGGCAAAACAAGGCCTCTCGATATTACTTCGTAAAATGTGTGATTCAGCAATAAAATAAAGGTATTAAAGCCAAAGGAATAACTCACAGATTGCTATCAAAGAGAAATAATGCAATGTGGCCAACAAAGCAAAAATATATAAAATACAGAACTCAGAAGAATGGGAGACTAGATAAGATAAATAATAATACAGAAAGAAAATATTAGGCGGGATCGTTGTGAATAGTAATTAGATAAATAACCTATTAAAAGAATGGCGAAATAAATTGTTAAACAACTAAAGGGATAAATAAATAATTGAATAAGTAAATGGATAGATTAAGTAAATAGATAGTTAATTGCATAACAAAATAATTAAATAATTGGCTAATGATTAATAATTAATTAATTAAAATAGAAGATAAGATAGATAGTAAACCAATGTAACATGATATGACAAGGATAAATGATAGGGATATACGATGGCGACATAAAGTTGATGTGGAGGTAGTACAGGAGAACAGAGAATGAAGTGGAGAAGGATGAAGATGCATTTTGGTATTTACTGTAAAGGCACCAAAAGAAAACGACTCTCCCCAGACACAACAAAATACGCTTCAACACACGAACTCACATAAAGAATCTTGCCGACCAAATCCAAAAACGAAGTAATAATACAGAAAGTTACATGGTACCTGTAATCATATATTAATTTTTCACTGTTTAGGTCACTGGTATTTGTAATATATGCGATGTGTAATCACAAGTATATGAGATTACTGAAGGTAACTGGTCATGAAAACTGACTCGTCACTATTTATATTCATTGGTTCAATCGAACCCTGCCATACGGACTTAGAAATTTGGGTATTATGTGCCAGCTCATAGAGATGCGCAAGAGCACTTGAATGTCTGAGCCGATCCCCGACTGTTTATCGAGTCTCCGGCTGGGCAAAGTTTAAGGTTAAATTTCAGTTGAAATGTCATATAAGCGTCCCTAGGATTCAGATATAGGTTTGAGGACAAATATATGGAATTAAAAGTCAAATAGCTTCATCATTGCAAATATCCTCACCTTTGCAGCCAGGCTCATTCACAGACTGTGTTAGTACACAAATACAAAATAACTCCATTTAATAAAGAAATGTTGCCACTCCACCGGAGATCACCCCTTGTTTTATGATATAAATTTCTTGTTTTAAAATTATCCATATTAAAACCTTCCAGCAAAATTTCATGTTGAATTATAATGCAAATACGTGCAATGACAAATATATTACTAAATTCTTGATTATTTTCAAAGTTAATCGAAGCAAAAGCAGTGTATTTTAATAGAAACATGATAACTAAAGGGTTAAGAGCATATATATATATAGGGTATGCGAACTAAATTTGGTAGTTGACATAAAAAGGAAAACAAAACACCATATCCCATCCAAAATTATGTTATTATATAAAGTTAAAAAATCTCAATCATATCATGGCTGGAAGATAACACTTTAGTCAAAGTAGCTGCCCTCATATTCCACCACGGCTTCAGAACCGGGCGCATAGGCTCCTCACTGTATCGCTGGGAAGATCTCTGAACACCTCCTTCATCTTGGCCTCCCTGATGGTGCAGGCAGAGCAGTTGGTGTCTTTCATCCCACACATCGTAATCCATAGGATTATAATCGCGTGACAGGTTAGAAATCGGGGCTGGTGAAGTCGTTGAAATTCACAGTCAACCGCTTCTGACATTTTCTGGATGTATGACAAGGAGTCGAATCTTGCTGCCACAGATATATATGGCTTTCAGCAGCAATCCTCTTCAACCAGGGTTTGACCACACTCTCCGGCAGCTTCAAATAGCCTTCTGAATTGAGCTTAAGGCCCAGTTCAAAGATGTGGGAATGAACTCCAGAGTGCGGAGGCACGAACACATTTTGTGTCCCTTCCAGCTGGCTACGGTTTCGTAGCTGTTCATGTCACGTCTTACAGCCTTTGCAGTGTTCACAGAGCATTGGACAGCAGTCATAATGTCGGTATTTTGATACTTCGTCCCGAATCATCATCATACAAGTAAATCTTTTCTAGTATTTAGATGGGCCTCTAGTCCTCCATATCAGGTAACCTTTTCTCAATTACAACTTTAAATCTTTATGCTCTCAAACGCCATTGACTCTTCGCCAATTCATCAAGCAGTTCCTGAAGAAAGGAGATATAAAAATCTTCAAATTTGGCCCGAACGCCCTGTATAAGTTCATAACTGAGTTTTATTCTACGAGTTTGAGAACAGCAGAACTTGGAGCCAGACTCATGGCTTGTTTGCAAACTTCAATTTTTGGCACTTAGATATATAGCCCATGGTTTCAAGTTGGAATTTTCAATACGTTATATATTTACATGCGTGTGTGTGTGTGTGTTCGCGCGCGCGTGTGTGTGACTTTTGTTTCATAGATTATTTCTGACTTAAATATCTTTTTCCGAAATTCTACACTTTAGTATACAATATATTATAAATCAATATAGGCGCAGGAGTGGCTGTGTGGTAAGTAGCTTACTTACCAACCACATGGTTGCGGGTTCAGTCCCACTGCGTGGTACCTTGGGCAAGTGTCTTCTACTATAGCCTCGGGCCGACCAAAGCCTTGTGAATGGATTTGTTAGACGGAAACTGAAAGAAGCCCGCCGTATATATGTATATATATATATATATATGTATGTATGTATGCAAGCGTGTGTATATGTTTGTGGGTCTGTGCTTATCCCTCCAACATCGCTTGACAACCGATGCTGGTGTGTTTACGTCCCCGTAACTTAGCGGTTCGGCATAAAGAGACCAATAGAATAAGTACTAGGCTTACAAAGAATAAGTCCTGGGGTCGATTTACTCGACTAAAGGCGGTGCTCCAGCACGGGCGCAGTCAAATGACTAAAACAAGTAAAAATAAAAGAACAATCCTTCATTAAACACTTATTTGGGTGTATATCACAAAGCTTTCTTGTAAATATGTAGCTATTTTTTAGTAAACATTGAATTCATTTTTCACAAGAGATTAATTTTAAAAAATACCTTTCTTTTTGCGAAACATACAACCGCGTTAAATCTGCAAAGGATATACAGATTGTACAGTCTTTAACTAAATTAGCAACTTTATGAATAGTGTACAGTCGGCGTGCTTGTAGAATCGTTAGAGCGTCGGATAAAATATTTTCTGCTACTAATTCTGGTCTCCGACTTCTAATTATACTGAGATCAACTTCAAAATTCACCCTTTTGGAATCGATAAGTACCAGCGCTGGAAACGAATCTTCTTTTCTATTCTTATTCTCTCTATCTCATATTCTCTAATTTCTTAGAAAGACATCGATTGCCCCCAGACTAGTGTTGGGAGGAAATACTTTTCTGCAAGAAATTATTAGTAACCAGTATAGTTGGTTTGTAATTGTGACTCCATCAACAAATGTGTGCATAAGGAAGGATGTACACAGAGTTTATAAACTGCACCCATTTTAACTAAATTTGCTTATATCTTTGTGAGAAGGAGAATGGAAACTGTCATGATAACATTTTTGAGGTATTAAAAAATAGAGGAAGGAATTCCGACTCATGGGTTATCCTAAAGTCTGAATCCCGTTTTTAACGCTTGCAATTACATGGACACCGCAAAAGGTATTAAACCAAATCACGAATGGTGAGCATAACTAAAGGAGCAGGTAAGGACACAGCAGGTGTTCTTGCGTTTGCACGCCAGAGTTCATCCCCACATCTTTGAACAGGGACTTAAGTTCAATTCAGGTGGCTATTTGAAGCTCCTGGACACTGTGGTCAAACCCTGACTGGAGAGGGTTGGTGATGGAAGACCATATATGTGTATATATATATATATATATATATATATATATATATATACATATATGGTCTTCCATATATATGTCTTCTATATATATATATATATATATATATATATATATATATATATATATATATTATATATATATAATATATATATATATATATATATAATATATATATATATGTATGTATGTATGTATGTAAATATATATATATATATACACAACTTCCATTACAATTTTATCTTCTTAAAGCTTAGATCGATTCCAGCTTTGTATGTAGAAGATATTTCGCGAAGACGCTGCTTGTAGAACCGAACCTGAAACCACGTGATGCGAACTTTTTGATTATGTGATATAAGACTTACACAAGACATAAACACAGCTCATAGGTCCTGCATAAAGTATTTCGTGCCTATACCAAGTATATTCAAGCGATAGAATGCCTAGAAATTAGTATCTTTTGCCTGAAGAAAACCAGAAGAATTTATAGATCGGTTATAGTCTAACACAGTTAATTATCAACGGGACCTTGGGAATAAGAAAGGTTTCTTGAATATAAAAACAATAAGAAATTTAGATTAGCCTTCAATAAAGCGAATAGAATAACTCACACATTGTCATGAATGTCAACGGAAAGTATTTCGTTGCACATAACGGAAAACGGAGAAGAATGTCAATATCTAGACAGGCACATGATGAGTGTGTGTGTGTGTGTGTTGTGTGTGTGTGTGTGTGTGTGTGTGTGTGTGTGTGCGAGAGTGTGAATGCCTGTGAAAGTGCGTGTGTGTGTGAGTGTGCATCTGTGTGCGTGTACACATATACAAACATACGTACATGTAGATAACATATATGTACACAATTGTATATAATACTTATTATATATTATATATATTGCATAAACGTATATTATATAACACACAGACACACACACACTTATACATGCATATGTGTATATATATATATACATATATACACACATACATACACATAAATGTGTGCGTGTGCGTATGCTACACACACATTTGTAGATAGATAGATAGATAGATAGATAGATAGATAGATAGATAGATAGATAGATAGATAGATAGATAGATAGATAGATAGATAGATAGATAGATAGATAGATAGATAGATAGATAGATAGATAGATAGATAGATAGATAGATAGATAGATAGATAGATAGATAGATAAATATATAGATAAATAGATAGATAGATTGATAGACAGACAGACAGACAGACAGATAGATAGATAGATAGATAGATAGATAGATAGATAGATAGATAGATAGATAGATAGATAGATAGATAGATAGATAGATAGGTAGGTAGGTAGATAGATAGATAGATAGATAAGTTTCTTTATTGGCCACACAGGGCTGCACACAGATGGGACAAGTTACAAGGTAGAGCTTTTCTTTTGGGGAATGAAGAGAACAAAAAACAAAAGAAAAAAAAGGCGGTGGCGTAGGTTTTCGATCAAGAGGGATCGTAAAAGGGAAGAAAAGAACAAAAACAAAAAAAAATTTGAATAAAATAAAAAGAATAAAAAGAAAAAAAAAGAAAAGGAAAGGTACAAAAGGAAAGAGAATGAAAAAAGAAGAAAAAAGGGGAAAAAAAAGGGGAAGAGGAAAAAAAGAACGATCAGTAGGGATCGTGTATCACAGTGTTATAATATATGGTGTAAAGGGAAAGCAAGTAAGGTTTATCCGTGGGAAGAAAAGCCTACGAAAAAGACCACGGTAACCTTGGTCAATATTGTTATATGTTACCACATTTGTTTGCAAGTGGGTAACCCTCTGTTTTCAATTTCTGGGTTCATAGGATTATGCTCAAGGTGGCTTCGTCATTCATACGTGCCATCCTTGCTACATTCACCCATCTTTTTTTAAAACATTCGCTAGACAAAACTTGCCTCTCTACTCTCACTTTCCTTTTCAAGTGGTACTTGAAGAAGTTGATGAGAGATTGACCAGAGAGGAAAGTGTTTGTCTCCATTCCTTTCAGACGCGTCCACCAGATACATTCTTTCGCCATAGCCACAAGGATGATGAAAATAGCTCTTCCTTCCCGTTTGAAGGAAGGAGGCGTGACAATATTGACGATAGACTCAGCTGATAAACCGACTCGCCCCACACGTGACAGCAGTTGTTCGACATAAGCCCACAGGTCGGAAATTGTTGGACACTGCACGAGTGCGTGCAGAACGGTTTCGTCGCTCTGACCGCATCTCGGGCAGGTCGGCCCCGTGTTTCTCGAGTCGTGTCTGTAGAGCTTATCCCGAACGGGTAGAGCTTCTCGGTAGCACTGCCAGGCCAGGGATCTCTGGAAGTTGTCCATGGGCCCTGGCCCAAAAGTCGTCCTGAACAGGCAGATAGATAGATAGATAGATAGATAGATAGATAGATAGATAGATAGATAGATAGATAGATAGATAGATAGATAGATAGATAGATAGATAGATAGATAGATAGATAGATAGAAAAAGTAATGTAGCAACAAATCGTCTATTGTGCTTACTAATAGTTTCTTGCTATAAAAGTATTTCATCAGGCCATGTTTTTGTTTATCTAGCTCTATTTTGAAAGAAAATCATTTTGAAAAACATTAATAATAAGCTGTATCTTCTTTTGATTGAGGACACAACTTTTACATGGCAAAGAGCAGTTATTTCCAGTCAAACGTCTTACATGTTAATGGCAGAAAAATGTAAAACGAAAGTCCAATACAAGAAGGTAGAGTGGAGGAAGTGGATACACTATCACGAAAAAGATGGGAATATATAAGCTATGGGATATAGCTGAAGATAGATAAAAGGAAAAATGAATATATATATATATATGAAGAAAAATGGGAAATAAGTACATATGTCAGCAGCTAGGCAAGTGACGCAGTTAAATGTTGGTATTCAAATAGTTCATGGTAAATAGCTTATTGTGTATTCGCTTTTTCTCTGCTATGCAAAGATAACATCTTTGGCTTCCATTCTTGAAGGGTTTAGATCTTAAGATAATTTTCCATTTAACATTTATGTATACGTATATGCATATATGTGTGTGTGTGTGTTTTTATACGTATATATATGTATGTATATAAGTATGTATATATGTATGCATTCATCTATAAATAATTATAATTCTTATATATGCATGTGTATGTACGTATGCGTTTATATATATATATATGTATGTATATGTACATCTATATTTATATGTGTATATATATATACATATATGTATGTATGTGTGTATATATATACATATATTCATATATATACATACACACATACGCAAACACACCTGTATATATATATATATATATATATATATATATATATATATATATATATATATACATATACATATACATGCACATATATATACATGTATATGTACATACACACCTCATGCACAATGTATATATATGTGAGTGTACGTATGTATGTATATATAGAGAGAGAGAGAGGCAGACAGACAGACACACACACAGACACACACAGACAGAGAAAGAGAGAGGGATATACAAATAGTTAAATATATTAGATATGCGTGTGTGTTTGTGTGTATTCGCAGGTGCAAATGCGTGTGTTGTGTGCGCGCGCTTATGCGATGAACTCTTATGTTGCTCTCAGCATAAGAGCCTCCCGTTTGTTCGATCGGCTGAATGACCTAATCATTGAATTTTCATGTGTGTATTCCACAGGCACTTGCACCCTTAACATAATTCACAGATAGAATCAGTGTGAGGTTGGGACATTGAACTACAGGTACAGTTCATACGACAGATTCTATATAGTTTCCATGTATCCCATTTCATATTATATATATATATACGGTGCCCCAGCATGGCCACAGCTCATTAGCTGAAACTAGAAAAATCAAAATCAAAATCAAAATCACACGAGCAAAACGACCCCCCCCCCGTCCAATGGACGGTGCTGAGTTGTCAAACATGTAAACCAAATTTTCTCAAAACAACTTGTCCGACCGTCCCATAGGCCTCTCTTTTGAGAAACACTGATTTAACCTAAATTTGAGACACCAGCAAAAGAAGAAATAAGGATAGACTTTTTCTATTCCAAGAAAAACGATTTTACAAATGCACGTTCCCACGGCATTATCGCTCGCATTCTCACCTGGAATCGATTTTTGTAATTTTTTTCAAGACTTATACACTCCATGATACCGTCGGTATCTACATAAAAAATTTGAGCGCAATTGGATGGAGGATGCCCTAGAAGACACACAGACAGACAGACATAACGGATTTTATATAATGTATATATATATATATTTCATATTATAAATATATATATGTATATATTTCATATTATATATATATATATATATATACATGAGATGTCATCAACGCCAACATCACCACTACCAACCACCACCACCACCAACAACAACAACACAACAACAACACCATTGTCACCATAATTAGCCTCTCTACACCTACTATCACAAAATTCCAGTTACCACTGTTAGCACCACAAGCCCAACAACCATATATGCCACCATTACCACCTTATTTAGCCAATATATTATGTAGTCGCTTTGTTTACTAGAAATAACAACTATATGTCCCTCGAATGATATCCTACCGTCTAAATTTTTAAAAATAGACCCATTTGCTAACAATTCTAGACATGCTCCCCAAAACCCAGGAAAGTCACGGTTGGAACCTACGGCTAAATAACAACAACCACCTTACTTCTCTTCTTCTACTACTACTACTACTACTACTACTACTACTACCACCACCACTACTACTACTACTACTACTACTACTACTACTACTACTACTGCTCTGTAATGCTCACTCAATAATCTCTCAACCGCTCCTTTCACACTTAGTTCTTTGTATTTCCTCTTCCCTCATCTTCATTTATTTCTCCTCCAACAACAATCACTCCTCTATTTCCTCCTCCTCTTTTGTACACTTCTCCCCCTCTTTATTTCTCCACTGCTGTCTATCACTACCTCAAGTTCTGTCTACTTACACCACAACTCTCTATTAACTTCTGTAATGTTTCTTCAGCGGCCATTTTTTTATTCTCCCTCCACGACTCTAATGTTTCTCAACATCAATTTTTAAAAGAATTGTAAAAAAATATATATATACATTGAACAATTGAACAAAAAACTTAAAACATATTAAGAAAATAGTTAAAATTTCAACAAAAAATTGTAGAGACGTTTTCTTTTTCAGCTTTTGTTGCGTTTTTAAAACGTTTTTTTTTTAAACTAATAGAAGAACAACAGCAACAAAAACTAAAATAATGATTAAATAAACCTTTAAATGAATTCTGTGTTGCTGAGTTATTTTGCATGTGCGTGTGTGCGTACGTATGAGTGCATGCGTGCGTGTGTGCGTGTGCATACGCACACACACGCACGCGGACGCGTATGTGTTGGTGTATGTGTGTGTGTTTGTATGTGTATGCATGTATATGTGAATGTATATTGATATATATATATACAAACACACATATGTATATACATATATATATACACACATATGTATAGACACACACACACATATATATATATGCATGCATATATATATGTGTGTGTGTGTCTACACATATGCATGCATATATGTATGTATACATATACGTATATATATATATATATATATATATATATATATATGTATGTATAAATAAATGCATATATATGTATATACATATATATGCATATATACGTATATACATATATTTGCATATATATATATATGTATATGCATAAGTTTTGACGTATGTATGAATGCATGTGTGTATGTATCAACAGACAATGAATTCTTCAATGATCGCAACACACTAAACTTTCGTTATTTCGATTCTTCCTCTACGTGTGCGTGTGTGTGTATATATATATGTGTGTGTGTGTGTATGTGTCTGTGTCTGTCTGTCTGTGTATGTATATATACATATCTGTATGTATGTATATATATATATATATGTATGTATATATATATATAATATATATAATATATATGTGTACATATATATACATACATACATATATACGATCACGTATATATTCACATACATATGCATAAATACATACATGACACACACGTGCACGTTTATGACTATGTGTGCGCATATAATTCAAGAGACGACCAACCTTGTGTCACATTAACGAATTGAATTTGAACTCCTCCATTTCGAGCTCTCTTTCTCTCTTTCCTCCCTTTCTCTCTTTACCCCTCCTCTCTTTTCCTCTCTGTCTCTCTCTCTTTCTGACTATCTCTCTCTCTCTCTCTCTCTTTCTGACTATCTCTCTCTCTCATTTGTTCGTTCTCTTCCTCTTTAAAAGTTTAATGTTTTTACATTAAACTTGTTGATAGATCAAAGATAAGGTTATCAAAGCCATGTTGTTTAATTCAACGTTTCAAGCATCTTACACTCATCATAAACAAGAATTTATTATTTCATTATTATTATTATTATTATTATTATTATTATTATTATATTATTATTATTATTATTATTATTATTATTATTATTTTTATTATTATTATTATTATTATCGTCATCATCATCATCATCTTCCTCATCATCAATATTATTGTTATTGTTTTTGTTGTTGCCATTGTTGTTTTGAAATAATTAAAATTATACATTACACAATGAATATTAAACAGGCTATAATTTCATTGTTGCTGAATTGGATGTTGGTGAGGAAGAGGTGGAGGAGCAGCATGCGGGGAGGAAGGTTAGTAGGTGAAGTTAAGGAGGAGGACGAGGAGGAGATAAAGGAGGAGGACGAGGAGGAGAAGCAGCAGCAGCAGGAACAGGAGTAGGTGCAGGAGTAGGAGCAGGAGTAGGTCAGGAGTAGGAGCAGGAGTAGGTGCAGGAGGAGCAGGAGCAGGAGGAGGAGGACAATGACAACGATAACGGCAGCGAAGATAATGACGATGAAGACGATGACGACGATGATAACGACGATGATGACGACGATGATGACGACGACGATGACGATGACGATGACGACGACAATAATGATGAAAATCATGATGATCCTAATAGTCATCAATGACACCGTCAACGACAACAACGATGATCATGATGTTTTGATGGTAATGATGATGATTATCATCATCATCATCATGATCGTGATGATTGGCACTTAATGAGAATTAAACTGTGGTAGAAAAACTTGTTCGCATGTATCGCATTTGTCGCTTTTGATATCTTGCTTTTAACATGGTAGGACACAATATGTTACGTGTGGCCAGTTGTCATCAGCTTTGCCGTTCGGTAGTCTGAAATACAACATGTAGTGTTTCACGTGTAATTTTTAATCAACAGAAATTGTACCAGTAACGAGGAGAAAATTCATTAGGGATAATGACTATTGTTGCTTGGTAAGGCTGTTTTCTTCTGAGGATTACTTGAAGGGTATACCTATCCACGAAATACTCGACTACATCTATGCTAATACAAAGAGTATATTGTCAAGGCGGTCGAACATTATATGTGTGTGCGTGTGTGTGTGTGTCTGTGTGTGTGTATATATATATACGCGCGCACGCACACGCGCACACACATGCATACATAAATGTATTTACGTACATGTATATGTGTGTACGTATACATACATGTATTTACATGTATCAGTCTGAACTGATTGATGCAACGCAACCACATGCACAAAATCCTACCCCCATGGGACAATTGCAGGATGAGTCGAAACGATCATCGTGTTGAACAAAGCTAGGTACTAAGCTCATCTTCCGTTTCCTTTACCAAATACAAATATATAAATATAAGCTGCGGTCATGCTGGGGCACGGCTGTTGACTGTGCTACACTAGTATTTGAAACCTCGTCAGATATGTAGCATTTGGTTAATGAGGGAGTTTGACTCCGCTGCCCTCATCTGTGTTTCCTACCATGAGGTAAGTTTGTTTGGGACCCTTCACAGGAAGAGAGCCAGTTTTGTTTTAAAGAAACTTACATCCTCACCATGTAGGTCTTTCAAGCATTTTGGAAGGATATTGAAGAGCTGTGGGCCCTTGAAGCCCAAGTTGTTGTAGTATCTGGTCCTGTATTTTGATAGGATATATATATATAATTTTCAGCATACGATAGCATCAAGTATTTAAATAGTAAAGGCACCAAGATAGGGCCGGGGACAATGCACTTGTGCACTTCGAACATATACTGACATATACGTACTTACTAAAGTAAAGAGCGATTTGTCACTCCATTCATGCACACACTCACAGAAACTCAGGGGTACATTCACGGTACGTATTGCATATTCGATTATAGGCTTCAGATTCAACGCATAGAAGGTTCCAGATTAGGTGAAGAATAAACGATAACACATTCGCACTATGTTTTATTTTAGTGAGAATCTTAAGTGTTGAAATTTACTCTTAATTCACCTGAAGAAAACGCTTTTCATTCTTTTTTTCTTTCTTTTTGCATGATGCAACACTTTTGTTCATCAATAAAGAACCTATCTGAAACAGCTGTAGTGAAACTCAACTCACCTGTATTATTGAGTGTGTTCACACACACACACACACACACACACATTATATATATATATATATATATATATATATATATATATATATATTATATATATATATATAATATATATATACATACATACATACATACATACATACATACATACATACATACATACATACATGCATGCATGCATACATACATACATACATACATACATACATACATACATACATACATACATACATACATACATACATACATACATATATGTGTGTGCGAGTGTGTGTGTGTGTGCATGTATGTATGTTATGTATACACACACCCACATAGAGACAGATATTCATCGATTTATATGTCTAAACCAATTCCTCCAAGACTCTTGCTAGTCCAACGAGATAGTCACTAATGAGTAGACAGCTGGAAAGGAAGTGGGTGAGGTGATGTGCTGGACAATGCTTAATTAACAAAGTTTTGCTGTCTGTGTGAAAAATGAAGCGTAGAAACCTTATGATAGTATAATTTAATTACAGAAAGATGTTTAATTCCGTTCTCTACTCATGGTTTCTGGAATCGTTGATTTTGGCCAAAGTACTTGCAATCATAGCTGTTATTATAGAAAAGCTCTCAAAAACTTCAGTAACAATCTTCACACTTGCACCTGAAACAAAACGACCGTTTCCAATATTACGAGGGGATGCTGAAAAGTTCCTGGTTTTAAGGGTGTCGTGAAAGGCCTGGCTTGAGGCCCAACCTACTGAGTCCTTTTACATGGTTTAGAAAGACTGAAGAACCCCTGCAATAAGTGTGTGAATCTGAGAGGGGAATATGTTGAAGAAAATCATAATTAACTGATCCTCCTGGATTTTCTTTTACCCAAAGCCAGGAAATTTTCAGCACCCCCTCGTATCTATTTTTTAAGAGAAGTATTCAAATTAGACGCTCTTTCTGTTTTCTGTTTTTACCCTTTTTAGCCCTTAATTTAAGTCCATGGGTTGCTTTACACGAATCAAATAATTGTGTGTTAAGGTGTACAACAGTAAGAGACATCAATCTAAATTATAAATTTTTTGTAGATAATATGAAAATTTATACTAGAAATATTTATAATACTTACGAAAAAAATAAACGTATTCACAATTTAGCGGATATAAAAAAATGGAATTTGGCTTAAAAGATATGTATAACCCTTTAGCATTCAGATTTCTCTGTCAAATGTGATGCTTATTTATTCAAATTGATTTGAACAAATCATACTTTATCTCATAGCTTCAAAATTTTGTTGTTGCGATTATATATTTTAGAATGACATTGTAGGTAGGTGTGAGATACCGAATCTGGCTGGTTTGAACATAAAACAGGTAGAATATTTGTGTCAGATATGTCCGATGTAAATGCTAATCACCAATTGTTTCTCTAACTCTCCCCAATACATTAATTAAGTACTTCAGATACCTAAGTAGTATTACCATAAATTTGGTATGGACAATAAAAGTGTAACCATAGAAGATTACACTAACTTTTAAAACATGTGTCATTTGAAACTTTCCTCTTATAAGTTAATAACCCACATTGTATTTGTATATCTAGTAGCAATTTCCTGCCCTTGTATTGCCAAAGCATAATCTCCAGAAAGTGCCTATGAGAGTCTATGAGAGTTTACACTTACTGTCAATGATAGTGCTATCCTGAATATAAATAACGTCGCGTCCGTCTTTACGTTCTGAGTTCAAATTCCGTTGTAGTCGACTTTCCTTTCATCTTTTCGAGGTCGATAAAATAAGTACCAGGTTGGCACTGGGGTCGTGAACTTGTTGTCCTTGTGCTAAAATTTGAAACATTATTAGCAACGGCGAAAGCAGCGAGCTGGCAGAATCATTAGCATGCCGGGTAAAATGCTTAGCGGTATTTCGTCTGAGTTCAAATTCCGCCGCGGTCGACTTTGCCTTTCATCCTTTCGGGGTCGATAAAGTAAGTACCAGTTACGCACTGGGGTCGATGTAATTGACTTAATCCCTTTGTCTGTCCTTGTTTGTCCTCTCTGTGTTTAGCCCCTTGTGGGTAGTAAAGAAATAGGTATTTCGGTCTGAACTCAAATTCTGCCGGGTTTCAATAGCCTTGCGTCTTTTCGGGGTCGATAAAATAAGAAACAGTTGAGCACAGAGGCCGATTAAATTGTTTTTCTCATCCTCCGTAATTTCCGGTCTTGTGCCAGTATCGATGACGTTGACATTTGTCTTCGAAGAAAATCTGCGGGAGAGGCATAATAAAATCGGCCCGGACACTATTTAAGTGCCTTCTGTCATTATCAAGCACCATCCATTAAACAACAGCGGTAGAGACAAGTATATTAAGTAAATGCTCAAAAGTAAAGAGAATATCATCGTATAAGTGGAAGGTACATTCCTCCGAAGTAAAACGATATTGACATTATTCGTTTCAAATTTTGGCACAAAGCTAACGATATCGGGGGAGAAGGTAAGTCGATTACATTGACCCCAGTGCTCAATTGGTACTAATTTTATCGACCCGGAAAAGAGGAAAGGCAAAGACGACGTCGTCCGAATTTGAACTGAAAACATGAAGACAGACGAAATGCCGCTAATCGTTAAACCCGGAGTGCTTAACGCTTCTCCTAGCTCACCGCCTTGAGAGGGTTATGATATTCCTTTCTACTATAGGCCGTAAATTTTGGGGGAGGGGGCTAGTCTATTACATTGGCCCCAGTACGTGACTGGTACTTATTTCATCGACTCCGAAAGGATGAAAGGCAAAGTCGACCTCGGCAAAACTTTAACTCAGAACGGGCATTTTTCCCAGCGTTGCCACCTTCAGAGAATTATGATATTATTGACAATAAGCGTAGCCTGTTTTAGTTGTGTGACTTTTACATGCATCGCATTTTGAAGATTAAGCTTTTGCAGCTCAAACAAGAGATAACACCTAAACGTATGTTTAACAAAAGCAGACAATGTAGTCTTAGAACCGCCAATACTCGACACATATTCCACTAATCTTACACTGATGTGGAAGATATTATACGTATGATCTGTAAGTGACCTTATATTATCATTATGGTACCTCTTCAATGTGGTATGATGTTGTTACTAAAACAGTGTACAATGGCCTCTGTTGGAAAGATCTCTGGAATAGAGAGAGAAAATATTTCTTATGTTAGGTCTTTCGCTTTCTCTCTCTCTCTCTCTCTCTCTCTCTCTCTCTCTCTCTCTCTGAATAGATGGATAGATACATAAATACATACGTACATACCTACACACACGCAGGTGTGCACACACATACACATACACTCACACATGCACATGCACGCGCGCGGACACACACGCTCACACAAACACACATACACAAACACGCACGCACACATACATACACGCGTTTCAACCTAAGAAAGATTGATGTTACCTTCTCGTCGAAAACTTTGACCAAATCCAAACATAACAGCCCTGATGTAGCTGCTTGAGTCAGAAAAGAAAGATTACATATCTTCTTAGAGGTCAACTCTCCTGCGGATGGCAATATTTCTTTCAAAATCTTTGAGAAGAAGGATATTTATGGACAACTGTAAACTGCTACAGGTGCAGGTGCGGCTGTGTTGTAGGAAGGTTGCTTCCCAACCACATGGTTCTGGGGTTCAGTCCCACAGCGTGGCACCTTGGACAAGTGTCGTCTCCTAATGCGTCGGGCTGACCAAAGTCTTGTGGGTGGATTTGGTAGACAGAAACTGAAAGAATCCTGCCGTATATACATATGTGTGTGTGTTTGTGTGTGAGTGTGTGTGTGTGTATCTGTCTGTCTGTCTGTGTCTGTTTGTCCTCTAACACCCCTTGATAACCTATGTGGGCGTGTTTACGTCCCTATAATTTAGCGGTTCGAGAAAAAGCGACCGATAGAATATGTACGAGGCTTTAAAAAAGTACTGAAGTCGATTCATTTGACTAGATATTCTTCAAGGAGGTGCCCCAGTATGGCCACAGTGTGAAGCATGTAAGAAATGAAAGCTGAAAGATAAACCTTACAGCTTCTCTATTTGAATTACAGAATAAACGTTATACCTGTAATTATTGATGCCTTTGGTTACTTTATCTTTTATCTTTTACTTGTTTCAGTCACTGAACTGCAGCCAAGCTGGAGCACCACCTTGAAGGGTCTAGTAAAACAAATCGACTCCAGGTCAATGCCTGGAATTGAAATCGGAATCTTGGGGTTAGTGACCCGTGCTCTTAACCACTACGCCAAATGCCCGTGGCGTAGTGGTTAAGAGCGCAGGCAACTAACCCCAATTTTTCGAGTTCGATTCCAGGCAGTGACCTGAATAATAATAATAATAATAATAACAACAACAACAACAACAACAACAACAACAACAAAATCGACCCCAGTACTTATTTTAAGCCTGATATTTGTTCTGTCGGTTCTTTTCTGCTGAACCACTAAGATATGTGGTCCTAAACAAACCAATACCAGCTGTAGTGGGGGACAAACACAACACAAGCAGAAAGACACATATGTGTGGTAAGAAGCTTGCTTCCCAAGTACATAGCTTGGGGTTCAGTCCCGCTCCGTAGCACCTTGGGCAATTGTCTTCTATTAGAGCCTCGAGCCGACCAAAGACTTCTGAGTGGATTTGGAAGACGGAAACAGAAAGAAGCTCATCGTGTGTGCGTGTGTGTGTGTGTGTGTGTGTGTGTGTGTGTGTGTGTGTGTGTGTGTGTGGTGTGTGTGTGTGTGTGTGTGTGTCGCTTAACAACCGATGTTGGTTTGTTTGCGTCCCCATAAACCAGCGGTTCGGCAGAAAGAAACCGATAGAATAAGTACGAGGCTTAAAAGAAAATAAGCGTTGGGGTCGATCCATTCATCTAGATATCCTTCTAGGCGATGCCTACACCCACACACGCACACAATAGTTATCGTTACTGCAGAATCGTTACTGCATCAGACAAAATGCTTCAGGTTCTTTACGTTCTCAGCTCAAATTCTGCCGAAGTTAACGTTGTCTTTCAGCCTTACCGGGTCGATGAAATAAGTACCAGTCAAACCCTGCGATCAATGTCACCGATTTGCCCCCTCCTTTCAAAACTACTGACCCTGAGCCAAAATTATAAATGATTATTTTTGTTATTATTATATCACTAGCTGACTACGTGACGTCAACAATGCCAGCTAATTGTAGTATTTTATACATAGTGTACAAAATAAGGTACATAATAATCGCACATACAAACATTCACAGACTTCCCTTGTACACTCACAAACACACATATACACACAGAGTTGAAACGCTGATTTTTGTCACCCCTTCCTTTCTCTCATTGCTATTACTTTCTCTCATTGCTATTACTTTCTCTCACTCCCTCTCAGTCAGAGCTATTACTCTCACTACTTCTCCTTCGCTGAATTACTATTTTCTCTCCTCCTCCGCATCTGGCGTGATTCTGGATAAATACATATACTCTTTTACTTGTTTCAGTCATTTGACTGCGGCCATGCTGGAGCACCGCCTTTAGTCGAGCCGGGACTTATTCTTTTTTGTAAGCCCAGTACTTATTCTATCGGTCTCTTTTGCCGAACCGCTAAGTGACGGGGACGTAAACACAGCAGCATCGGTCGTCAAGCAATGCTAGGGGACAAACAGACACACAAACACACACACGCATATATATATACATATATACGACGGGCTTGTTTCAGTTTCCGTCTACCAAATCCACTCACAAGGCTTTGGTCGGCCCGAGGCTATAGTAGAAGACACTTGCCCAAGGTGCCACGCAGTGGGACTGAACCCGGAACCATGTGGTTGGTAGACAAGCTACTTACCACACAGCCACTCCTGCGCCTATACAAATATATACAAATATATAAAAACACTACTCTCATTATTATATTAGGAGACTGGGTGAGTGTTTCATGCGATGTACGTATGAGTAGAACCAGGAGGTTCGGTATAATTTATCAGCTGTTGTAAAATGTTAGATGTACTTAGACTTTTGTATTGAGTTCTGTAAGTATAGTAGTCCTTGTATATTTGTGCGAGTCTGTGTAAATGCATATGAATGTACGTGTGCAAATATATATGTATGTTTGTGTGTGTGTACATATACAGTATATATATTTATATATGAATGTGTGTAATATATAAACATTTAAGTACACACACACACACACACATATATTTATACATACTCAACATATACACATAAACGTACATATATGTGTGTATGCATACACACACGCACATTTATATAGATGTGTGTGTATGCATATACACACGCACATTTATATAGATGTGTGTGTATTGTGTATGTATACATATACGCACTTGCATTACTTGCATTAGTATAAGTATATGACTGCGTGTCACTCTACATGCATGTGTGCATACATAGGTATATGTGTGTGTTATGTATGAATGAATGTATGTATATACGTGTGTGTGTGTGTGTGTGTGTGTGTGTGTGTGTGTGTGTTTGTGTTTGTGGCGTGTACGTGAGGGACGTCTGTGAATCAGATAGACTCAGCTGCAGAGAGCAATTAATTAGTCTACAGAGATTGGTAGCACGGGGAATAAACAGTCGATAGTTCTTCTTTCTTTCTCTTTCTCTCTCTCTCTCTCTCTCTCTCTCTCTCTTTCTCACTTTCTTACTCTCTGTTTACCTACCTTGCTTTCTGTTTATTTCTTTTTCTTTACTGTTCACTTTTACCCCTAAATATCTATCTTCCTGTTTGTTTGTCAGTGTTGTATAGGTCTGTCTGTCTGTCTGTCTGTCTCTATCTCTGTTTCCAATCTTTCATAAACACATACTCTATGTATACGTACAAACGAATATGTGTCTCCGCGCGAACGCGTGTGCTTTAAATTCAAGGTACTATTAGTTTCATGCTACGAAAACACGATGGTCGGGCAAGCTTTTATTGCACTGCATGTGTTTACAAGTAATATTTAAGACCCAAATATACAGCATGGCTGGTCTTTGAGAAGAAAAAAGAAAATCGAGAAACGGCGAGAGGAAGGTAAAAGAAAAAAGTAGAATGAGAAAAGATAAAAATAAAAATACATACGTACAGATAGTAACTTCGAAATTTCGATTATTTACTGTCACTATAAAGTAAATACAAAGTGTAGTGTACAGTACGTGTAAGTATATAAAGTGTATGTAAGGCGTTGTTTCCCAAGCCATACAATTTTTTTTCTTGGTGGTGAAGGGCATGTTTTCTAAGGAGTAAATTTGAGGATTCGGCTAGAAACGTGTGTAGGGGGAAAAGGAAAAGTTTTAGGATAAAACGAGAGTAAGGGCAGAGAAGGAGAGGAAGAAAACAAGCGTTTGTATGATGAAAGTAGGGAGGTAAGTATGGCGAAAACATTCTCTGGTTATTACAGTAAAATGGCCTCATGGCAATTACAAGTTGGTTATAATTGGTGTGAGAAACTAATATTTGTTAGATGCTATTGTTTGGTTTCATTCGAGCATGCTTATAAAAACAGGTGCTGAGAGTTAGATTTGTATAGGAGTAGAGGAACAGACAGATCCATAGACTTCTCGCATTAAGTGGCTGGTGTTGAAAGATTTGTTGAATCTAGTCAAAGTTTCTTCTTGGACTGTTATATAATTTGTAAGGTGTTTGTTGTTGGTATTAGACTTTTGTTAAAGTTCATTCAAGCATGTATGTAGATAGATATAGGTGCCAGCGGTTAGATTAGTATTTGTACATAAATCGAGGATAGGTCAGAGACAGATCCAATTTTCCTTCATCCCCTCCTCTAATTTTTCTGTCATTTATTTTTCCATACACCCAATATATGAAAAGTATATATAAAGGTTAGAAAACTTAAGTAACGAGCACAATGTTATGACGGCTGGTAAGTCACTGTTGAAATTTTCCTTGTAAGAATATAATAAATGTGGTGCTCGAAGGTATTGAAATTATCCATCAATTTTATGTGTGACACTGTTATATACGACTATATATAGAAAGAAACACACACACACGTTACGTTGGCAACTAAGTTCCCGCCGTTCTTTTTTAATTTAAATTTTTTTTAAGGTTTAATAAAAAAAAATAACAACTAATTAATCAATAATGTATTCACCCAATAATGCATCCTCCCAACGTTCAACGGGATTTTCAATACCTTGTTGGTAAAAATCACCCGATTTCGACTCGGAAAATTGATCCAACCAAGCTTTCAATTCTGCATCAGTATTGAACGAAGCTCCGCGCATAGCATTTGAAAGAGATCGAAAGAGGTGGAAATCTGTTTGATTCCAAATCAGGAGAGTACGGCGGGTGTGGCAGAACTTCCCAGCCATGCGTTTGAATGGCTTCCTTGGTCATATTGGTCATATTGAGGGATGGCGGTGACGAGCAAGCAAACCAGCGGAGATTGTGGCTCATTTATTTTTGTTGTTGTCACTTAAAGCATGCGGAACCCATGCTCCGTACTTCTGAACCTTTCCCATTGAATAAAGATGCTTCTCTATAGTAGTGTGGGAGCATTCTATTTTCTCTGCTAGTTCCCGTGTCGTTTGACGAGAATTTTCGTGCAAAAGTTGGTTTAATCGCTCTTCATCGAACTCAACTGGACGGCCAGAACTACGTGCGTCTTTGAGGTTAAAATTTCCATTTTTTGACTTGGCATACCAATCACGAGCAGTTCTTTCAGCTATGACACCCTCTCCATACACAGCACAATTGTCACGAGCAGCTTTTACGGCCTTAGAACCTTGATTAAAAGCAAAAAAGAAGGAGGTGTCGAAAATGCTCGTTTTTCTTAACTTGACATTCCATTTTAATGATCTGAAAATAAACAAAAATTAACTAAAATCAACTAGAAAAAAAAAACAAAATAGATTCCAAAATGATTCAAAAATAGAATTCTCGAAAAAAAATAGATTCCAAAATTTGAATACGCAATAAATTCCAAAATTTAAAAAAAAAACGCGAGAATTTAGTTGCCAACCCAATATATATATATATATTTAAACATTCTTCAATGCTAGTCAACAAGTCACAGTTCCCTAGGAAAGATGCATATATATGTGTGTGTGTGTATGTATGTATGTATATACATGTGTCCATGTGCGTATGTGTGTGTGTACATGTGTATGTTTATGTATTTACATTCATATTTTTATGTATAAAAGGAAAAACGCGGTCATTTCACTACAGTTGTCAAATGGAAAGCACATTAGTTGTTTGTTAAGGCTACTACTGCATAAACCTTTATCTGGAGATTTTTAATAAGAAGAAAATACATAGCTTATATTTGAAAAAGTTGCATATTTTACTTTATTAGTGTTATAATCAAGTACAACTGTGAAAACACAAAAATAATGGGAAATTCGAACTGTATGAATTTGATTGACTAACATATGTATATACATATGTATATAACATATGTATGTATATACATATGTATATAACATGTATGTATATACACATGCATGTGTGTATGCATGTTTATATGTGTTTATATGCACACATACACACACATGCATACATACACACACATACATACATACATACATACATACATACATACATACATACATACATACATACATACATACAAACAAATAAAACACCCTGTTGTTAATGTTGAAATTCCAATGGATCTAGGTTACAAACCGATTCTTTCTCTATTGGCCAGAAATCTTGAAATAAAACTGAACAATGACATACATGCATACATGCATACATACATACACATATATACATACATGCATGCATACATACATACATGCATACATACATACATACATACATACATACATACATACATACATACATACATATATAAATACATACATACATTCATATGTAAATATGTGTATGTATGTTGGTCCACGGTTTATATGGTTTCCTTTTACGACGTTTGGCATTATGTCAGAGTTTTTTTTTTTCACATTACGTATATAGAGGCACAAAATCGTCTTTCCTTTTCGGATTTTCATTTACATCTATTTTACTTCTGTTGTAATACTTTGTTATTTAGGTTTACCGAGCTTAAACGTAAAAAGTGAGAATAGTTTTACATATATTTGCTTTTAATATTTTCAAATGTCAAGAAAATCCTTCCACTGTAGAAATGATAATTGATTTACTTAATCATTTCCAAAATGGAAAAGCGTTCAGCAGGAAATTCGAAACGGTGTACGAAGCTACTGATCCAAGAATAAAAAACCATTAATAAATCAGACCCAGTATAATTATTGAACATTTAAAAAGTTTGCGCGCGCGTGTGTGTGCGCGCGCGTGTGTATGTGTGTGTGAGTGTATGTGTGTGCGTGCGTGTGTGTCAGACAAACAACATGTCAAGATCTTCATGAATACACATTTTTTCTAATCCGCTCACTCCTGATCATGGGATTTGTCTGCCTGAAAAATTTTAAAGTTTCCCTTTTCGCAATTTTAGAAGTCCTTCGTCTTCATTATTCGCTGTTTTACACAGGCACAGACATCCACGCACACACACACACACAAACACACACACACACACACGCGCGCGCGCGCGCGCGCACGCACGCACGCATGCAAACACATGCATACACATGCACACGTACACGCATATAATATATATATATAATATATATGATAGATACACGCATTTTTTTCTCTCCTTGTTTTTTTTCTGTGTATCTTTCTGTCGAAGAGCGTAAGCTCGAAACGTAAAAGACTTTTCTATTCCTGAGCGGTATACTAATACATTTGTTTGTTTGTACTCCACGTGCTTTCGTTTTTTGTTTATTTTCGTAAACTTTCCTTTTATATATATATATATATATATATATATATATATATATTATATATATATATATATATATATATATATATATATTATGAGGGAGAGAGGAATAGAACAAGACAAAAACTAAAAAAGACTTACCGGGAGACTATCCCCTGCATACTGGTTAGAGTGTACACACACGCACAGACACACACGCACACATATACATGCATACATACACGCACACTGCGTTGGAGTGACAGAAAAGTAGTTTTTGTATGCAGGTTTCTTTATTTGACATGTGCCCTGTGTGGTGGGGGGCATGTGTGTGCATGTGTATGCATGTGTGTGTGTATGTGTGTATTTGTGTGTGTGCTCACGCGCGTGCGTTCGTGCGTGTGTGTGATTATGTGTATGCGTATGCGCTGTTCGAGGAAGGTGAGCGGTGAATTGAGACCCAAGTGGGTGGATTGAAAGAAAAAATATAAATCGTTGCTCTCAGCGAAACCTAGAGTTTTCGGATTCATTCTGTAAATCGAAGTAAAATATAGTTAAATATGTCGAGTGGCCCACGGAGCGGAAATAGTTTATACAAACATTTAGGCGTGGGTGGAACTAACAGGAAATTATATACAGATATGGAGAAAAACAATGAGAAGAGAATATTAGAGAAGGATCAAAATTTTATAAAGCGAAAATGAACTCAATGCCAGAAATGAAATAATAGGTATCCCAGTTGTAAACTATAGTCTTAATGTAATAAATTGCATCCATCAGCTCTAGTTCCTGAACTCTGTACAGAAAGCAACAATATGCTTGGATGCATAAATAGATAGATAGATAGATAGATAGATAGATAGATAGATAGATAGATAGATAGATAGATAGATAGATAGATAGATAGATAGATAGATAGCTAGATAGATAGATATAGATAGATAGATATCTTTCTATTATGGCCACACAGGGCTAAATACAGAAAATAGACGAAATACAATGAAGAGTTTTTCTTTTCAAGGTGGGATGGGTGGGACACACAAAGAAAAAGTTCGATCAATAGGGATTAAAATCTTTGGGCTGCATAGTGTACAAAAAAAAGAAAGAAATATATAAAGTTCCCCCCCAAAAAAGGGGATCGATATTGTTCACAGTTTAGGTGTAGCCTTGGAGAGAAAAACCTATAAAAAAGACCAAGGTCACCTCAGACAGTTCAAAATGTATATAAGAGTAAGTACTTTTTCTCTCATTTTCTCTTTTTGTTATAGATTTATGCTTAAAATGGTGTCGTCTTTCATACTTACCATTCTTGCCAGATAGACAGATAGATAGATAGATAGATAGATAGAGATAGATAGATAGATAGATAGATAGATAGATAGATAGATAGATAGATAGATAGATAGATAGATAGATAGACAAACAGACAGACAGACAAACAGACAAACTGACAGACAGACAGATAGATAGATTACTTGATTGAATGAGTGAGTGAGTGAGTGAGTGAATGAATGGTGAGTGATATGTAAGTATATAAGTAGATCGGGAGACAGGTAGATGGAGAGAGGGATAGATAGATAGATAGATAGATAGATAGATAGATAGATAGATAGATAGATAGATAGATAGATAGATAGATAGATAGATAGATAGATAAGTAAATTAAAGAGTTTAGAAACAGAAAGAAAGGTAGTGGTAGCTATTTGAATCCACTCTCCTAAAGCCGATGGAGATGGAATATACCTGTACTGCGGTGGGGAAGGAATCTTCTAGAAACAGAAGAGTTTTAAAAAGTAATTACAATGGCTCTGCTTAAGTACTCAGAAGCAGATTGATTAGAACAGAAAAGCAACATGAAAAGATATTTTTTTTAAACTTCCCCTTCTCTCTCTCTCTCTCTCTATCCGTCTCTTTCTCTCTTTCCCTGTCTATAAGGAAACAATAAACTACAAACTAGAAGCTAATTACACTTGAGAAAAAACATCTAGAAAACGGCTACAACAACAATAATAGACAGACAGACAGACAGACAGACAGACAGTCAGACAGACAGACAGATAGATAGATAGATAGATAGATAGATAGATAGATAGATAGATAGATAGATAGATAGACAGAACAGAAAATGGTAGAGAAAGAAATATATATAAAATCAAAGCAAAACTAAAAGCAATTATGAAACAAAATGGGGGAAAGAATCTGGTCCAGTAAATATCCTGCGAGTCTGGAAAGACTCTCCGTCAGTCTCGGCGATGAGTATTTAATTGTTCAACCACGAGTATTCCTACTCGAGAAATTAATGTGTAAAGGATTTAGTATTCCACGGATGTGTGTAGCATTAACCTAAATCTCAGGCTGAATTAACGCGAGACAATTTGAATTGCTGGAACAATAAATAAAAAAGGAAAGAAATAGAAGAGAATCGACCCTAGTATTTTACTGATACGGGTATTTTATTGGTCCCGAAAGGTTAAAAGTCATAGTTAATGTCGGCAAGATTTGAATGCAGAATACAGACAGTCGAACCGAACCGTGTACGACGAGGCATTCAAACTGACTTTCTTATGATTTTTCTAATTCCCCACTGCCTTTCTGCGATACTAGACAGACAAGATGTGTAAAAATAAGGAAGTCAAGAATGGCTCAAAAAATTTGGACTAAATGCAACTACGGAATGTTACGTTTTAAATACACACTATCAATGTATCTTCACGATGTCTACTTACACTTTCCAGTTATTAATACTATTCAGAAGTCCGAGTTTTAGCTTTCCACTATGCTCTAGGGTTTCCCATTTCACCTTCATTGTGGAAAACAACAGATTGCGACTTCATGATAATTATCATTGCATTTATGATGCGGCATCGTTGTTCAAGTGCACTGTTGGGAATACTCAAAATCGGTTTATGTCTCCGCGAATATTCAACAATGATTTGCATACTGTCAGAATGAGGTCATTTACTTCTAAGCCTTATTATTGGTTCGTACACTCTTCTTTAATTTAGCAAACGTCTAGCTACGATATCTCGCCTGACCTTACTACTTTGGCATCGGTCCAGTCCGATCTATCTTTTCCACGTCTTTCTTATCACCTCTTCCATTTTCAGGTTAAAAACTCCAGCACCTTTATCAGTTTTTACTTACACTTAATTTCTTTTCAGCGAACACTATTGACTGGCTTGCACAAACAATGGTGTCTACAGAATTTCGTTGCTTCACGTGGCTGCAGGCTATTGCTAGGATAAATTCCTCAACCAGTGATGTTAAAAGAAACTGCAATTTTACAATAACCATAGAAACCCGTTCTCTTGAAGCAAATTGGGAGACCAACTCTCTTTTGTAGCAACTTGCTTGCATATTTTTTCGTTTCTTTCCACTCTTGCTAATGACATTTCATCGATTTATACTTCCCTGTCAAACCACAACTGTCAACGGTAGTTAGTCTCAATCTCCACATAATATCACTCTCAACACCGTCACTGAAGAGGTACTCAGTAGATACAGCAAAAGTTCTTAATGATTTACTCCCTAAATGTTGATATTTGCTCATTTCTAATTTCGAAACGGAATTCCTTGTACTGCCCCCGTAATTATGAACTTTTCTCGGTTTTGTCTGGGAATCGACATTTCTGGTGTCGTTCTTCTAACTGGATTAAATTTTTCGCTTTGGCTTTGTTTCCACAATGATAATAAACTTTCAGAGTCCGAGAAAGACGGTTGTGCAATTTCTTGCTGAACAACATGCACAAGTGATTTGTTCATAATGATCAAATATATCTACCGTACACTAGGTCCATCAAATCGACGTTGCCTGAACAGGTGCACAGCGCACTATTCGTCAGGTGTCGAAGTAATCGCAGAGCAACGTGAGATGGAGTGTTATGCCCAAGAACCCCCTCCCCCGGTTCAGGAACTGAAACTACGATCTCGCCATCGTGATTGCAACACCCTAACCACAAAGCCTTCACTGTTTCTACAATACCATCCATGTAAACCTGAAGCAGTATCAGTGATATAATGCTCTTCCGATATTCATTCTATGCGAGTCACTACTTACATCTCCTATGTATATAAAAGAGGGACAAAATATTTCTACAGAGACGGCAACTACATACAAGCTCAGCACTATCAACATGAACCAACGAGGAAGCTTCTACATCAGTGGTTCCCAACCAGGCCCTTGTGGTAAAAAAAAAAGTGGACGTAAATTTATCTTCTCGAGTCATACATAAGGGCCAGATTCCTGGTTTCATGGCGTATATATTCCCCATCTGGACGGGACGTCGGTCCGTCGCATGATTAGTCCTTTTTGCCAGCTGAGCGAACTGGAGCAGCCTAGTCCAGGAATCGAAACCACAAACTTACGATCATCAGTCTAACACCCTAACCGCGAAGTCACGTACCCCCACATAACTTTGTGTATCCATATAAGATTCTGTTAAACTTTATGTTCAATAAATTGCTTACACTTCTATCATATACAAAATATGTTAATTTCCTTTTTTACAATTCTTAATATTTTATTAATATTTTATTCAAAACATACGTAAGATTTTTATTTATAAACATCGAATACATATGGAAGTCCAGTCGAATAAAATAGGAATCAAAGGGGTCCATAGGCAAAAGAATAGTCGAGAACCGCTGCTCTACATGGTCACTCAATTTTCTAGAAATAGCAGCCAAACAAATCTCAAATTACATCCTACCGTCTTAAGACAGACACTGAATAATATTATGTTTTATATCCAGCACATAGGTAAAACGTTAGTGTCGTGGCTGAAATGTTTTTGATCATAGGCCTGCATGACGAGTGCTGACCTCGAGCAAAATAATAGCAACAATCTCTGACGTCATTATCATCATCATCATCATCATCATCATCATCATCATCATCATCATCTTCTCCTCCTCCTCCGCCTCCTTCTTCTTCAGCTTCTTCCTCCCCTCCTCACAATTCTCCTTCTACTTCCGCTCCCAACCACTTCAGAACATATCTATATATAGAAAGAGAAAGAGATATATAGATATTATTGAAAATAGTCGAACATATATGCTTATATATATATATATATATATATATATATATATATATATAGATATATATATATATATATATATATAATATATATATATATAATTAGTATGCTTTTAAACACTGAAGAGGTGGCCCTAACAGGTCACCTAACATGCTAGAAGGAGCAGTCAAAATCCAAACCACGGTTAGGGGTAATTTCGAAGGGAATGAAAAATAAAAACATTTACCATATTTTATTATCGGACCATGGTTTCGAACTTTAGTTAGCAAAAATAATAATTTGCTAGGCGAAATTCTCATCAGCGAGTACGCCAAAGATTAACATATAATTATGAGGCCAAACAGCACATGTCTCATCAACCGCAGTTTTTGTCGGCAGCATGCTAGGCCACAGGTAGAAAAATTTCTATAATTTTCCTACCATATATATTTTCCCTTAGATATATATTATATATATATATATATATATATATATATATATATATATATATATATATATATATATATATATATATATATATATATATATATATATATATATATATAATTAAGGAATGAATGAATGAATGAATTAATTAATCAAAAAACGGGGAAAACAAGTCAAGAAAAAACAACAACATGAGGACGTAGCACATACAAAGTATTAATAAGACACTCAGAGAAGGAAGAGAGTGGTTGTTTTACGTTTCGAGCATAGCTCTTCTTCGGAAACAGGAAACATAGGAAAGTCCAAAGGAAAGGGTAGAAGAGGGGAAAAATCGCCAGCAGTCCACGTGTAGTTACATTTTTGAATTGACCGGAAGTAGATGGACAAAGAGAAAATGCTTTCTGAGATAAGAGAGTGTGAGGAATTGTTGGTATATGTGTACAAGTGTGTGTATGGTGAGCGTGTGTGTGTGTGTGTGTGTGCGATAGCGTGTTTGCGTATAGTAGCGTGAGTGTGTGTAACAGTAACTGTATGTGTACGTGGTAGCGTGTGTGCGTGTGGTGGTAGCTGTGTGTATGCGTGACATAAGTGTGTGTGTGTGTGGCATTAACTGCGTGCATGTGTTTGTGTTCTGTAAGTAGTCTGTGTATGTGTGCGTTAATGCCGTAGTGAGATACCAGCAGCTATAGTTACAAATGTGTGTAGGGATGGTGTGTCTGTGTGTGTGTGTGTCTGTGTGTGTGCGTGTTTGCACTTTTGCGTAGATGAGACGGTCAGTAGTAAGTCGAGGAAGTTTGAAGGGTGTCTGAGAGGCAGTCTGAAGGAAGTGTAAATGGATGGGTATGGATGTGTGCCTGTGCAAGTATGTATAAGCATATATGCGTGTGTGTGTGTGTTTGTGTTTGTGTGTATACACACAAAAACACACACACAAACATATATTGACAATAATAAAAGGGGCATTACTCCGAAGCAGCAATAGCATTATCTTTAATTCTATAATTATATACTGCCTTTTAAGACCAACAGATGTTTCCATTGCACTGATTAGCCATCGTAGCAATTGCAACCCTATTATAAAACGGGACATTCTCTCCTCATGTGCAAGCATCTCAATGCTTGCTCTTGTCTAGAATTTATTACATTACCCTTGGATGTGAAAATCCTGTAAAATTCTTCTAAACATAGGCGCAGGAGTGGCTGTGTGGTAAGTAGCTTGTTTACCTCACTGACAGAAGAGTTTGCATTTTTCATGCAGCTTGAAAGTCACGCCTTGCGACGTGAAAATTGAACATTTTGGAAGCACGACTACAAGTAGGCGTTTGTTGTATTTTTTTGAGGGCTTAGTGGAGTTTGTTGCCCTGTATTTAATATTTTTTGGTGAGTAATAGACTCCACTCTGCTCCAGACATTTTCCTGCCTGTGGTCGAGCGTAAAGACTCACTTTGTGGTGAGAATTGTGTTTTTGAAGAGACGTAGTCCCTCCGCAAAAATTAATTGTCTTTGTGTTTTCCCACTGGATTTACCACGGAGTACCAAGGTAGAAGGGACTAATTGTGCTGCGATAAGATTTATTTTACCATTGGACGGCCAGGAGTGAGAATTTTTGAGGGGCGTATTCGCCTGCGTTTTTGAGTGAATGTTTTTCTCACCTAGTTGTGAGAATTGTATTGTGAGAATTGTATTTTATACCAATTTTATAACAATTTGGTGAAAGCTGTTCCAGTCGCGGTGTTCCTGGGTTCAACTTAGGCCGGGAGTACCGGATGGCCAGAAGATTTTTGCTGTGTTTTTTGCTGTGTTATTGACTTTATTTTGAACTTTATTTAACTTCTCTTTTTGTTTTTTTTTTGTTTATTGTGATTTTCTGTTCATTTCTTCCCTTCTGTTGTGCTTCTCCTTTTTGTATCTTCCTTATTTTTTCAAAAATCTATCGAACTTTATTTGAACTTTGAACTTTCTGTTACATGGCAAAGAAAAATGAAGCCACTGCTTTGGAGTGGGAGGTTGTCCCACCCAAGCAGTGGATTAAAGATCTTAAGAAGAGGACGGTGGTACTACGAACCTATTCGACAAGAGCACAATAGAAAAAGAGTTGGCAGACCACCTGCCAACTATAAAGTTTATTTCTCGGGGGACTAAATTTGCAACGGTGTGGTTGCTGTTTGGTACCCCCAAGGAAGCTAGCAGATTTGCTAGCGAGCCCCTTGAGGGAGAGGAGATTTTGTTCCTCCCCTCGTATTGTGGCAGAAAAATGAAAAGAGCCTGGGTTTGCGGGTTGCCCCCGGGCACGGAGGCGGGATAGATCGAGGAGACCATCCGGCGAGGCCTGGAGGATAGCGGGCCCAGGCTACTGAGTGTAAAAATGATTCCCGCGGTCGCCTGGGTGGGGTCAAAAGCAACTTTGACCCTGTGGACCCCGGTGGCCGTGGGAGAGATGATATTCCCAGACTTCCTGAGAATGGCCGGGCACAGGTACCCGGTGATACTCGAGGGACGCCCCACCCCCAAGTGTCACCTGTACCTGGAGCCTGGACATATCAAGAGGAACTGTCCCGGGGGCCGTGGTGGTGCCCCGGAGCATGAAAGGGAAAAGGTGCCCGCCACCCCCTCATTGGAGGGGGAGACGGTGGAAGTCGTGGAGGAAGTTGCCCCCACGAAAAGAAAAAGACAGGCGAGCAAAGAATGCTCCGGTGGCGGAGGGGGATAGCGAGCCCCCATGTCTGCTGACGGAGCCCCTTGGGCTAGCAGTCCCCCCAAAAAAGGAGGAGAAGGAGAAATAGAGGTCGGGCGGCTGATGTTCATGGGTCGCAGACGGAGTCGCAGGTGGGATGTGTGCCACCTGCGGAGAGGGCTCCGTCAGTGGGAAGTGTGCCACTGACGGAGCAGCATGAAGTACCTTCCCGTAAAGAGGAGACGGTTGTCCTCCTTTATCGCGAGGGAGGGAAGGTTAATAAATTTCTGGACGGCTTGGGCGAACTAGGACGAATGTACTCGTTTTGCTCAAGCTGTCCGAATTGGCCTCCGCAGGTGGCTGCGGAGGCGGTTACGGAAAAAACTTTGTCAAAGGTCACAGCGACCTTTGACAAGAAAGAATTCACCTTTCTCTTTTCAGGTCCTGACCTGTCGTTGCGGAGTTGTCTGCAGGCGGCAGGTCAATTAATTCTGGGGACCTGACAAAGAGAATTATAAGAAAATTTTTTGCTGTAGGAATTTTTGTTGTAAAATTTTTGTTGTGAAAATTTTTGTAAAGAATTTTTAGTATAAAGAAACTTTGTATTCGAGGGGTTATTGGTCGGCGGTCGCCAGTGCCCCTCCCATTTTCGTTCATCATTATCATCCTCACCGCATTAATGTGTTTTTTGTCCAGCCCGCAGCTACTCATCTGTGTACTGCCCTAGTGGCAAATTTAATGAAATAAAGTAGCTTGTCTACCAACCACATGGTTCCGGGTTCAGTCCCACTGCGTGGCACCTTGGGCAAGTGTCTTCTACTATAGCCTCGGGCCGACCAAAGCCTTGTGAGTGGATTTAGTAGACGGAAACTGAAAGAAGCCCGTCATATATATATATATATATATATATATATATTTATATATGCGTGTGTGTGTTTGTGTGTCTGCGTCTGTCCCTCTAGCATTGCTTGACAACCGATGCTGGTGTGTTTATGTCCCCGTTACTTAGCGGTTCGGCAAAAGAGACCGATAGAATAAGTACTGGGCTTACAAAAGAATAAGTCCCGGGGTCGAATTGCTCGATTAAAGGCGGTACTCCAGCATGGCCGCAGTCATATGACTGAAAGAAGTAAAAGAGTAAAGAGTATAGGTCACATCTATTGGTTCCAGATCTGTATGGTTTTGTAGTACAAATTAACTCCCATTTAATCGTATAGTCCTTGTTACTGTCCTTGAAAGACCAGATTAATTTACTAAGACTGGTTAGGAACCTTTTATTTTTGTCTCTAAATGAACTCAAATGATTTGCCGGTCTCCTCTTGAAAATTAATGATGCCCCACCGATGTAAAGGAATTCCCTACCTTCAGATGTAACTATACATCTATATATTACATTTTTAGTTTTACACTTATTTTTCACGTTTAGAACAATTGCAAAGATATCATTTTATATTTCCGTCAGATTTGCTTTCAATTTGATCATTGATTGCAGAATTAAATTCATTTTCACCAAGTTCGGTATTACTATTTACTCCTTTAGATAACGTTATCTTTGTTCTATTCTAGCTAAACTTTTATTCGAATTGACGTTATTATCTATGTTAAATTAGGTTCTTTCCCTTTCCACATTCTCTTCTTTTTGAGTTTCTTTATTCCGTTTGATGTTATTATGCTACGAAATTTTTTATTTTCCATCTTAAAAGGAAAATAATGCTGGAGAGGAGACGCTTGCCACTTAGTACTTATAAGAAATGATGGAAGAAAGCGGCAAGCATGTTGAGAGTGGATGTACCTGCTTAAGGGAGAACAAAATTCTCTTAAAGGGATCAGTGGAGGAACGTGGTTGGTGGGGTCGTGCCCGTCCCTCACTTCATCATCATCATCATCATCATTCAATTTTATATATCATCATAAATTTTTAATCTTGTCATCTCATTCGTTCCCCCGACCCATTTGAGTGTCCTGTCTTTGTCATTACCTTTATAGTAAATCTAAAAAATCAGTTATTATGCTTCGAATTTACTACACTATTCTGATTGTAATTGCTTTTTTTGAAATTTCGATATTATTTTACTATTGGGTGTTACTATAATTTGCGCAATATTACGACTAAGACAACCCAATCTAACCTTATGCTCACTAAAAATTTTCTAACATCTGTGGTTTCTTGGAAAATACTTTTGGATTGCTATTTTAAACAATTTGGAAAAATTGTAATTGATCTGTTTACCAACTGGAACGATTGACCATAAAGTATTCTTCGAGTTAAGATCATAATTTTGATGTTTATACCCGTTTTTCGAAAGAGTAAGTATTCTCTGATTTCGATCCATTCTATATTTAGCGTTTATTTTACTTTTATTTTTATCTTTGAATATTTTAACAGATTTTATATTGAAAGAATTTGAGATTTTATTAGAAAATACTACATCCTCATTTCCATTAGCACTACGAGAAATTTTAACCCGGTTATCAACAATTTGTTATTCTAGACGAAATGGTCTTTATAAGTGAGTTAGTTACTAATTTGGATGATTACTTCCAATATTTATATATTTTATGTTTTCATTAGGTTTATGAAAGTGTTTGTAAATTCCATGTTTAATCTCCAACGTAACATTTAAGAAGTTAACAAAATCATGTTCAACATCCCCCGCTATTGATAGGCCTACCTTTTTAAAGAACCTAAACAATTCCATTCTGTATTTTTCCAACATTTTACTAGATGTGTTTACAATTGTAAAAAGTGCATCATCCTTATATAAACCTCCTGCTATTTCAGAAATTTCTCTATTTAGAGAAAAAAATATATAATTTCCTACCAAATCAGCAACTTGTGCCGAATCCATAGAACCCATTGCATATATATGAATATATATATATATATACCCAAATAATAGGATATCTGACTCACTAAAAAGAGCAGTTAAACTCCAAGTCACTAATTGTTGTAATTCCGAAAGTGATTGAAAAAAAAAACTTTTACCTTGGAGTTTAACTGCTCTTTCTAGTGAGTCAGATATCCTATTTTTGGGGTATCTGTTTTTGTTTGAATGTACACTGTATTCTTCTCTGAATAATATATAGTCTGTTGACTAATTTTTTCCTTCTCACTAGACCACTGGTAACTAAGAATTTTTTCGATAAATATTCTTGCTACCCTAAGATTTTAATTATATATATAAATTTTTCAACTTTATATATATATATATATATAAATTTTTCAACTTTAATTCCAAATAACACCAGATTCTTTAATTTAAGTAATCAAAATTTAGAGTTGCATTGATACACCAAAACTGAAAGCAATCTGTGCAAAATTAAAGGGGGCTCATTTTGCGAATCAGAACGGCTAGATCTGCGTCGCATTCAATTAAATAATACATAATGAATAATACACACACACACACACATACACACACACACATATATATATATACATATATATATATTTATAAATATGTATGTGTGCATATGTATATATACAGTGCAAACAACATGAAATACGTAGACGAACGAGGGAAAAAGTAGCAAAATATGTAAACAAGAAAAAGATATGTGTGTGTGTGCGTGTGCGCGCGTATGTGAATCCCCACACATATGTATATATCATACCCCACTTCTTTCCTCTAACTCCCATTCATATTTATTCCTCTACTGCACCACCTGCGTCAGCAGCGCCATCACCGGGACATATTTCACATCCACTAAACCACGCATACCACACTGTCTCATTCATCATTACTACCACCACCTTTATCACACGTATACACACATACACGCCTTGTCAATTCTCGTCTTTAAATCCCAACCCCATCGCTACCCAAACCTGTTTCGTCCTTTTCTTGGTACACCGCATTGTTGTCCTATCCATTCATACAGTTACACCCCTTCCCTAAACCATGCAAAATCCCCCCCCCTCGACACACGCATGCATCTCTTCCCGTCACATCTCCGATCACTTCCTGGTTTTCCCACATATGCATAATATATATATATATATATGTATATATATATATATATACATATAGATGTAGTATATACATATACGTATGTATATATGCATACATATATTATTTATATATATATATATATATATACATATAGATGTAGTATATACATATACGTATGTATATATGCATACATATATATTATATATATATATGTGTGTGTGTGTGTGTGCGCGCGTATGTGAATCCCCACACATATGTATATATCATACCCCACTTCTTTCCTCTAACTCCCATTCATATTTATTCCTCTACTGCACCACCTGCGTCAGCAGCGCCATCACCGGGACATATTTCACATCCACTAAACCACGCATACCACACTGTCTCATTCATCATTACTACCACCACCTTTATCACACGTATACACACATACACGCCTTGTCAATTCTCGTCTTTAAATCCCAACCCCATCGCTACCCAAACCTGTTTCGTCCTTTTCTTGGTACACCGCATTGTTGTCCTATCCATTCATACAGTTACACCCCTTCCCTAAACCATGCAAAATCCCCCCCCCCCTCGACACACGCATGCATCTCTTCCCGTCACATCTCCGATCACTTCCTGGTTTTCCCACATATGCATATATATGTATATATATATATGTATATATATATATATATATATACATATAGATGTTAGTATATACATATACGTATGTATATATGCATACATATATTATTTATATATATATATGTGTGTGTGTGTGTGTGTGTGTAAACATACACACATGCATGTGTGTGTGTTTGCGTATATATGCACGCATAAAAGCATATTTATGAATAAATATATACATATATAATATATGAATTGATAGATATGGCAAGACAACAAAAAAATCAAAGAGACCTCAATATTATGTAAATAGTGGAATTTATCTGTAAATATATGTGACAATTATTCGGTAGCCATGATAAAACTCCGAGTTTCGGATGTCGGG
>NC_043000.1:82548516-82563516 GCF_006345805.1 Octopus sinensis
GACCCTTTCATTCCAACTTTACTCGAATAGAACCCCGTGGCCATTCGATGTTTAAAAAATCCTATTATACTTTAAAATGAAATATTATCAGGAATTGTATAAAAAAAACAATTGTTGAAATATTCTGTGTAGATCATTTTTAACGACAAAATTTTATATGGACCCCAAGGGTCTTACGGACCACTGTTAAGAACCACTGGACTAAATCCGTCAAGACGGTGCTCCAGCATGGCTGCAGCCCAATGGCTTAAGCAATTAAAAAGATAAAGGAAAATATTTTTTAAAAGAGGTGTAGTGGGAGAGAGCAGAGAACTGGGGAAAGAAATCATATAATGTTGTATACAAGAGACTGAAAGAAATAGATTCCACGGAAATTTATAAGGATATACACTACCGTCAGAAATTAATTAGCACCCTTGATTTGCTCTTCACTCAAGGTATTTGCTGTCACCTAGTGGCTATATCTCGAACTATTGCTTTGTTGCGAGTTCACTGTTGCGCAGTACGATGACGTAACTTTGTTTGCAGAGCGGTTTGAGAGTCTACAGCCTAATGATGTTGACCTAGCAGTGCAACAACAACTTGGGGTGCGGATGCAGACAAATCTTCCTTTGTTTAATAGATATAGGTAGCGCCTCTCAAGGACCGAAATCACACCGTACTAAGTTTTCTCATCGCGTAAGACGTTTTGAACAGCTTGTAGGTTAATTGATTTGTGTATTTGCAAGATTTTTTTTCCTCACAAATTCTCCTACACTCTGCTTGGTGACGTCACTTACGGTTCACAAAACTTTCTGTTATACATCAAATAAGATGAGAAATTCTGCTTTCTTTCTTTTTTGTTTAGCAGTTTTGTTATAGCATAACATTATTCAAATGAATAGTTTTAATGAAAATAACTTGTTTTTATCGTTCATTCCTAGATGGGCCCAAGACCTCGCATGACCTTGGAGAGACGGTACAAGGCTCTCTCGTGGCGTGGGAAGCTGTCGGAGGCTGCAATAGCCAGAAAACTTGGTGTAGCCAGGCGCACAATTCAGTGCTTATTTAAGAAATACGAGGAAACCGGATCAGCAGCTGACAAAAAGGGTAGGGGACGGAAGTCACTGTACAACCGAAGGGTAACGAGCCGGCAACTGGCGGAGGAGATGCAAAAGATGACAGGGAAGCAGTTGTCTACAACCACCATCAAGACCAGATTACTGGAAGCTGGTCTAAAATCCTGTAGGGCCACCCGTAAGCCGCTCCTTACAGCCCAAAACCGGAAGAGGCGGCTGCTCTGGGCCCGTGCCCACAAGACATGGACCGTGCAGCAGTGGCGGACAGTGATGTTCACTTACGAGTCGCGATTCAGTCTCGTCAGTGACAAGCCTGTCCATGTGCGACGCCGCAGGGGTGAGCGCTTCAACAAAGACTGCATTGCTCCCACCATGAAGCAAGGTGGGGGTGGTCTGATGGTGCGAGGGGCGTTCAGCTACAGTGGTGTTGGGCGGCTCTATGCCGTCGAAGTACGTTGAGATAGTACGGGATACCTCTTTGGTGGCGAGGAGTACTGCTCCAACAGGACAACGCGCCTTCCCACACAGCCAAGCTCACAACCGGTTTCTTCAAGGACCATGGGGTGACGGTCATGGACTGGCCTGGCCAGTCACCTGACCTGAACCCTATTGAGAACCTCTGGAGTCGATTGGGTAGGGATTTGAATGTGCAACAATACAGGAACCGACACGAGCTGTTTGGGGCACTTCTTGCTGCATGGGGGGGCCATCCCTGCACAGTACCTGCAGGCGCTCATAGACAGCATGCCGACCCGCGTAGCAGCTCTCATTGCTGCCAAAGGAGGAGCAACAAGATATTGACTAAATTTCACGATTAATAACAATTATGTGGTGTGCTGGGATATGTTTTAATAAATTTTTGATTAAAAACGAGTTCGTTTCTGATAATAAGTTAATTAAATTAAGAAAATGTAAGAAAATGTAGAAATTTGAGAAGTGCTAATTAATTTCCGACGCACGTGTACATATGTATACATAAGTGGTTTGAGATTGTGTGTGTAACATTGTACATGTATATGAACGCGTGTATATACGGGTATCAATGTATGTATATATGAGTGTTCATGTATGTATGAATATTTCACCTTTATGTTGAAAATTTGCTCCGTGTTCACAACTACGACACTTGTGACACAACATGTAGCATTAGAGAGCATTTTTTCTTCTTTTGATTATTATCAATACATTGTTGATTATCTCACAAAGTATCGAATGAAACAGCAAAGGCTTACAGAATAAAGACAGCCATTGAGAACCGAAACCTGATTGCAGACTTGACTTCTTCAGGAGCTTATCTGTGGCTGCACAGCACTGAACACAGAAAGAAGTCGATGATTGCAATAGTAATCAGCACTATACCAGACCTGACCTGAACTTGGTGGGTCTACACAGCAGTAACAATAACAATATGCGAGAGAACACCAGTAAGAAAAACGGCAACAGCGGCAACAAATTTTTACACCGTACATGCACAATATAACAACGACAACAATAACAAAAACACCACAATTACATGTGCCTTTACAATCAGTATCGACCAGTAACAACAATAACAGCAACTATTACTGTTACTTCTACTACCACGGGAAACAAGACAATGAAAATGTCTAAAAATTTTTTTTTTAACATTGACAACAGATTAATGCAAAATAACGAAAACAGCATAACGATAACAACATCAACATCATCATCATCATCGTTATCATCATCATTGCGCTCATCTCAGAAAAAATAATAATAATAAAAGTAATTATTATTATCATTATTATTATATTATTATTATTATTATTATATTATTATTATTATTATTATTATTATTCAACATCTGATAGTTTCATGCGGATTTCTACTGCATCACCTGCTACACCTCCGTGTTGTTGGGGGTCTGTGTGCAGCATTATGTGCTATTTTTGTTGTTGGAGGAGTGCAATCTCTTCCTCATATTGTACTGCTTTAGTTTGTTTTGTTACAGGGTTTGGTTACAGTCTTTTGTTATAATAGTGTTTGTTTTGTTGCGTTGTTTGTGTACTGCGAGTTATGTTCTTCTATTGAGTATCCGGCCTGTAGAGTACATGTTGTGGCGGTGTATTTTATTGGATATTTACTGTGTAGAGTGTGTCTTGTGTTTGTAGATTATTTTGCTTGAGTTGTATTATTGAATTGATTGTCTTGCGTAGGATATGGGCTGTTCCAAAGGAAAAGAATATATATATATATATATATATATATATATATATATATATATATATATATATAATATATATATAATATATATTATATATACAATATAATATTTCGTGGGGTTAAAACCTGGAAAGGTATAGTAGGAAAGGGATAGTAGCAGACACCAATAAACCAAGGGGAAAGAAATACCTACGGGATGGGGGAGGAAGACTAAACTATCTGGGTTTTGCGAAGGTCCTGCGGTTTTTATGCGGACACCGTATCAACACTACGTTTCTTTTGTTAATAATGCTACCTTGATTTTTTTAGTAGCTCGAAAGCCGTGTAAAGGTTGCACTCCTCCCTTCTCCTGTGTAGGGGAGCGCAGACGTCACAACAGACCAAGAAATCATGCATGGGGCTCTCTTTAATTTTAAATCCCAACCAGCTCAGCCAGTAATGTGGATTTAAGCTTATTAAATATCTAGAAGTGGACATGATTATAATATCTCCGTTTAAATTGGAAAGCAGTGGATCCTATGTAGTGGAAGGACTTATTATCAGTGGTTACAGTGCCCCTATAAACTACATTCCTCCTGAGGCACTAGTTGTCCAGAGGAAACATGGAAGGTTCACGACAGTTACAAAGCATTGTAGGGTCTTGCATAGGCGAAGTCTTATTAGATGCCTCCGGTTTTGCGGTAGTCATTCAGAGAGGTGCCGAGTTGTGGGTTGCTGCTGCCTGTTAGCCTCGCTCGTGTGCTGGGTCCGGTTGGAGTAGGGAGGTGTGTCTGGATTATTAGGTGGATCTGAATCTGTTCTGGAGTTTGACTTTCTGTTATTTAGGGTAGCTATAGTTTGTGCTAAATTAGGTGTGGTGGAGTAGGATAACTTCACATTGTGTCTATTAAAGATTTTGTGGTATCTGTGTGTAGGGGAAGTGTTTGTTTAATGCTGTCAAGAAAATGTCGGGTGTGTCTAAAGGATTGTTCGATGCAAAAGGAGGGTTAAACCATATTATATTCCTTTTGCGTGCCTGGTTGGTTCGTATTCTATGCTGTGGGTCAGAGAATCTAACACCTTGCTTATCGGTATCAGGTTTTCCCATACATTTTGGGCGTTGCTCTATGATTTTATTACGTTCTAATTTCTTAGAGATCGCGTTTGTGGTGTGCAGTGGACCCAGTCTATAAACGTGTGTGTGTTTCTATGCGTACATTTCTGTATGTCCGTCCTTTACTATTACTACTTGTACCTCTCTCCCAGTGCTGAAATACTTTAAGGTCATAAATTTTAGTCCCACCACCACCACTACATACATTTTTAGCATCCTCATACTTTGACTCCGGAGAATTATCTAGTTAAATATTTAATAGATATTTTCACTTTAAGTTGTCGAAGACTAATGTTGCTGTGTGATCAAATACATCGTATTCCATCGGACGAATCTGGGTAACAATGACTCTGCTAGTACTGGTTGACACGGCCCCAGTTTCTTCTTCTTTTTTCTTTTTCTTCTTCTTCTTCTTCTTCTTCTTCTTTCTTCTTCTTCTTCTTCTTCTTCTTCTTCTTTTCCGTCTTTTCCTTCTTCTTTTCCTTCTTCTTCTTCTCCTCTTCTTCTTCTTCTTCTTTTCGTTCTTTTTCTTATTTTCCTTTTTTTCTTCTTCTTCTTCTTCTTCTTCTTCTTCTTCTTCTCCTCCTCCTCCTCTTCCCCTTCTTATTCTTCTCCTCCTCCTCCTTCTTCTTCCCTTCCTTCTTTTTTTCTTTTCTTCTACTTCTTCCTTTCCTTCTCCTTCTGATTCTTCTCTTTCACCCTCTATTCGTTTTCTTCCACCTCCTTCCCTTTCTCCCTTCTATTTTTATACGTATCCAGCCTCTAATTTTTACTTTTTTGTTTCCTCCCGATACTTTCATAACAACAAGGTCTGTTGTAATAGCATGACTTTGATGTCAGTCTCAGGAAGTACCTCTCCATTGCATAAACTGCAAATATTACGTAATTTATGTTTTAGAATTTTCGCGTAAACTGACGTTGCAAATGGAGATGGTATGGAAACATGTGAAACTTATAATTAAGGATATGTTAAAGAATTTTCTTTGTCTTCTATTCATTGGATTATTTATTCTTCACCAAACCATATGACAGTATAATCGACGTGAAACTTGGATTTTCTACATCAAAAGTAATCTGGCCCTGGCTTGGATCACGATAGTGTTGATAGCCCAGTATTCGGGCTGAGTGCATCTCTGGAAGTACCCCCAACTTGACACCCAACTGACTTTAGCTATGTATGTGTATGTATATATATATATATATGGTATGTGTGTGTATATATATATATATGCGTATGTATATATGTATATGTGTATATATATATATATAGGCGTATGTATGTATATGTGTATATATATATGTGTGTGTATGTGTGTGTATACTCTCCCTGTTTATTTCTGTGTTCCTTTCTGTCGAAGAGCGGCATAGGCTTGAAATGTAAAAGACTTTCTCACTTCCCAAGCGTTAAACTAATAGATCTGTTTGTTGTTTACACACCCGTCTTCGTCTTTTGTTTTGTTTTGTTTTTTGTAAATTCTCACTATATATAGACAAACGACAGTTTTCTTTCAATTTCTGTCTACCAAATACATGCACTATGCTTTTTTTGTTTATCGGCCTGGAGCTATAGTACAAAACACTTGCCCAAGATGCCACGCAGTGGGACTGAACCCACAACTGTGTGGTTTGGAAACAAACCACTTTCTGGACAGCCACATCCACGGCTAAAACAACATTTTAAAAATAAACATGAAAAAAATCCTCAAATGGTTTGTTTAGAGCGTAGTGAGAAAGAAAGAGAGAAAAGGAGTAGTAGGAGAGGTTAATCAGAAGACAATCAATTTCTTGATGGACAAATAAAGATAAAATGAGCGAGAAAGAAAGAAAGAATGAGGTAATGAGTAAAAAAGCACTTCAGAGAGAGAGAGAGAGAGGGGGGTAGGGAGAGGGAGATAGTTAGGTAGGAAGAGAGGGTGATGTTAAAGAACGATAATTTAACATATTGTTATAACAGATTTGATGGCTAAAGACACATGATGCTTATGTCGGCTAGACAGACAGCTAGCTAGATAGATAGATAGATAGATAGATAGATAGATAGATAGATAGATAGATAGATAGATAGATAGATAGATAGATAGATAGATAGATAAATAGATAGATAGATAGATAGATAGATAGATAGATAGATAGATAGATAGATAGATTGATAGATAGATAGATAGATAGATAGATAGATAGATAGATAGATAGATAGATAGACTGACAGACAAACAGAAAAATAGATAGATAGACAGACAGAAAGAGATGTAGAGGGATAGACGGATAGATGTCATGTCAAGCGCACTCAGATCCCGATGACCAATCATCTCCATCATCTTTGCAACGCAGCTTATTTCAATCTTTGTGTCCTCAAGCAGCTGCTGCACTTAGGTTCGTCAAGCTGTGCCTCTGCTTTCATCATAAACTCGTTCCCATGGTAATAGTTGACTGCAACTTCATCCTTTCTTTGCCAACAATGTCACACAAAATTGAATCTGCGCTGCTTGATAGTCTCTGTTAATAATGATGTATTTTCATGCAATACACTGTTCGGCAAATGTTGCTCCTACGAAACGTTCTACGCTCACATAAACATTTTGCTATATGTTCCGTTTAATGTACTTTCCTTTACTTTTAAAAATATCCAGCATTCACATCAATATGCTATAGCAACTCTAAAAGCGACATCCAACATTTTAGGTATATCACTTTAAGCCATGAGGATCGATTATAATTTATAATTTACTTCTTTTGATGACGAGGGAATACGCAACAGTAACATACTGCAGTCGATTTAATAGATTGTTTTTAAAAGAATAAAGGATTAATGAATTTTGAGTGTTTTCAGTGGGGGTTAAAGAGAAACATTAGCGTTAGCTAATATTATTGCTTGGCTGCGCAAGAAAGAGACTCAAATTACCAAATAATTGCGTTTCCCAACGTTGCATCATGGTTTACTTTCTCAGTAATATTCTGTACATTTGAGTCTGAATGAGGGCTACATGAAATCTTGTACTCATGATCAGCAGATTCGTGAACCGGGCGTTGCGTTGTTTTTTTTTTTTTTAGCAAAACATTCATTTCACGTTGCTCTACAATCACTTCGACATCTGGATGGACGGAGTGAGCTAACACACGGCATTTGACTACAATAAACAAATCATCTGTTCTACGAGAAATTGTGGAACCCTCATTTGTACCCTACGAAAGGAAAAGCCACGACTGAGTCTGTGCTGTAAATCAGTAAGAAATATTTGCTGAATTTCTACTAATAAAAGCTTACACCCAGAAAAGATCGGAGTTGGCACCCTTGGTTACTCAGATAAACGATAATCTTATTTAATAGGCGCAGGTGGGGTTGTGTGGTAAGAAGCTTGTGTGGTAAGGCGGCGAGCTGGCAGAAACGTTAGCACGCCGGGTGAAATGCTTAGAGGTATTTCGTCTGCCACTACGTTCTTAGTTCAAATTCCGCCGAGGTCGACTTTGCCTTTCATCCTTTCTGGGTCGATTAAATAAGTACCAGTTACGCACTGGGGTCGATATAATCGACTTAATCCGTTTGTCTGTCCTTGTTTGTCCTCTCTGTGTTTAGCCCCTTGTGGGTAGTAAAGAAATAGGTATTTCGTCTGCCTTTACGTTCTGAGTTCAAATTCCGCCGAGGTCGACTCTGCCTTTCATCCTTTCGGGGTCGATAAATTAAGTACCAGTTACGCACTAGGGTCGATGTAATCGACTTAATCCATTTGTCTGTCGTTATTTGTCCCCTCTATGTTTAGCCCCTTGTGGGCAGTAAAGAAATAAGAAGCTTGCTTCCCAACCACATGGTTCGGGTTCATTCCCACTACATGGCACCTTGAGCAAGTGTCTTCTACTATAGCTTCGGGTTGACCAAAGCCTTGTGAGTGGATTCGGTAGACGGAAACTGAAAAAAACCTGTTGTGCATATATATATATATATATGTGTGTGTGTGTGTGGTGTGTGCGTGTGTGTGTGTGTGTGTGAGTGTGTATACTAGCTGCTGTACCCGGTAATTTCCGGGGGTAAAGATGTTCTATTGAAACGCCTCATTTCTCTGATATAATAAAGCAATTTTGTTATAACTGCCACTATAAATACGTTGTGGAGTAAAAAAAAAATTAAATGCAGAATTATCGGAGTAATGGGCATTTAAAAAAGTATGTATGTACAGAAATGTATGAATGAAGTCTTTAAGGTTTAAGATTCAAATCAAGGAAGTGCAATAATAATGTTTAGCAGTTCAAAACTGAGTAGTAAAATGCAGATTTAGGTCGGCTGCTCATGAGAATCAAATATTGATCACTTCGCTAAAAACTGCAGGTGGTGTGGATTATTTGCCTTGAGTTATTTAAATAAAATAGTAGTAATATGTAGTAGATAGGATCCATTGGAGAGACCCTAATATCGATTTTTTTTTAGCAATCTCAGTATGTCACGAGGTTTCCAGGCATGAGTTCTACTCACGGGTCAAATAAAGTATAAAAGTGATATTGTCTGTAAAAATTAGAAATTGGACACACAAAAAATCAATATTCAAAGTAATCGAACATAAACGATGAAACCTGTAAAATATTTCTAAATTCGATGGCCCAATTAGTTTCATGAAAAGGTTGTATGAATTGTATGATTTGTAGAATAAGTATAAGTGATGCAGGGTGTCCCAACTGAATTGTGGTGTGGAAGTTTGGTTTCATTTTTTAAGGATTTTAAGCATTCAAAGTATGAGCTCATTGTATTGGGACACATTTATCAAATACGTTCTGGAATCAAACATTTATGTACTGTCATAACATTTCATCTGTCGAACTGGAAAATGCAGAATTATCGGAATTATGGGCATTGAAAGTGTACATGCAACAAGAAAGTGCTATATTAAGGTTTAGCAGTTGAAAACTGTGAGTAGTGAAATACAGAATTAGGTCTGCTGATCGTGAGAATCAAATACTGATCGCTTCGCTAAAAACTAACAACTGTAACTGCGGGTGCTATGGATTTATTTTCCTTGAATGTTTAAAAAATATTGTGCTGGTGCTATGGGTTATTTCCCTTGGGTGTTTAAAAAATTAGTTATATACGTAGGGTAGATATAAGATCCCTTCCTGGGGCCGTATTATCGACTTCTTTCAACAATCTAAGTATGTCATGAGCTTTCTAGCAATGAGTTCTAATCACGTGTCAAGTTTCATCGAAATCAATAAAACGATGTAGGAGGAGTTAGCTAACAACGCCACAAACAAACACACCGATTTTCCGCATATGTAGTATATAATATACTTCATATAAACAAGAATAAAATCATATAAATGATAATATCAAGTGGCCAACATGCTATAAAGCCATGTAGTTAAATTATACTAAACTAATAATTATATACAAAAATTATATGATTATATAAGGGGACAGGAAAATACCATACTCCAACATGTACGAATACGCCAAAAAATGTTATAAAACCACCTTTAGCTCCTGCACAAATACGGGTTGTAGACGGGCAAATGAAAGATACAAAATAAAACTCCACAGTCAATTGTGTATTGAACCCGTATTTGTGCAGGAGCTAAAGGTGGTTTTATAACGTTTTTGGCGTATTCTTACATGTTGGAGCATGAGTTTTTCTTGTTCTCTTATACAATTATATAATTTATATATGCCATTATTATTTTAGCGTATATATATATATATATATATATAAGGGGGGGGAATTCACAAGAAAACAAAAGACGAAGATAAGTGGTGTAGACTAGAAACAGATGTATTAGTATAACGCTCGGGAAGTGAAAAAGTCTTTAACGTTTCGAGCCTACGCTCTTCCACAGAAAGGAACACAGAAAGAAACAAGGAGAGAAAATAAAGAATGTGTAGTGGCTAGCGATCTATCATGGCGAAAGGCGTGTGTGTGTTTCTGTGTCCGTGTTTGTCTACCACTACTGATTGACAACCGGTGTTGGTGTCTTTACGTCCCCGTAACATAGCGGATCGGAAAAAGAGGGTGATAGAATATGTACCAGGCTTTGAAAAATGAGTACCAGCTTTAAAAAAATAAGTACTGGGGTCGATACGTTCGAGTAAAAATTCTTCGAGGCGGTGCTTCAGCATGGCCGCAGTCTAATGGCTGAAACAATGAAAAGATAAAAACACTAAAATTTGTCATTAAAGTTGTAATCATCGCCGCCATTATCATCATTATCGTCGTTGTCATTATCACCAGCAACAGCAGAATCACCATAATCGTTAACTGAATTTTCCATTGGTAACAGTAATTGCTAAATTATATTAGAGCATTTATATATGAATATGTGTGCGCATGTGCATTTGTGTATATATGTTTATGCATGTGTATGTGTGTTTCATGCAACCAGCCTTACACATGCACTTCACGTCAGTATGTCATGGCATCATTGCTATATAGCGTACCGTCAACTTTCATACTGGCAATGATGTATACATATACGCAACACTATATATTGGTCCGTATAGGTTTGTATATATGTATGCATGAATATACATGTATATATGTGTATTTATATATGTATATACACACACACTCATGCACACACACACGCACTCACACGCACACACACACACACGCATATACATATATGCGCGCGTGTGTTTGTGTTTGTATGTGTCTGTGTTGGTGTGTGTGTTTGTTTTCTAATTTTGAGTAAATTTTGACCAGCCACCTACTCGGTAGCAAGGTTTTGAAGGGAAGCATCTTGTTTCATTCATCATCCTTTAAATCTTAAGAATGTCTGGCAGATTTTTATAGTCCCAGATATCGCGATCACTTGTAGCATATGAATTAAGGATTTTCGTTTTCCTCAAGATTTTGCATGTATGTATGAAGTATGTATGTCATTGTTCAGTTTTATTTCAAGATTTCTTGCCAATAGAGAAAGAGATGATTTCAATAACCTAGATCCAATGCTCCTTCATTGGAATTTCAACAACATCAACAGGGTATTTTTTGTATGTATGTATATGTGCAGATTTATATGTTTTGTTTTATGTATGTCCTCTCATGCATATACTTACATATCTAGACATGTTCATATATAGTTGTTGTGTGGAGGCCCCGAGACGAGAAAGTAGGCTATCCCAATACGTAGATATAGTGGGAAAAGCCTAGACGTCAGAGTTCAGACTAGAACAGCGTAGCAGTAGAGAGTAGTAGAGCAGAAGTAGAGTCGAGTAGTAGAGGCATCAAACGTGCGACATAACAATACTTATATGATAAACTTCTGGAAAGTTTTACATGTACAAGAACGAGTGTGCAAACAAACGAAAGAAAGAGGTACTCAACACATTTAGTAGGAATTCCATATACTATGATATAAAACAGTTTGATTCGGCCCCGTGCTAACCCAACTAAGCCTGAAGGAGTTAAGATTCTGTAAAAAAAACCTACAAAACTTTAAGGCGCATTGGGCCGAATCAAATGCTTTAAATAATAATATGTGTACATACATATATGTATGAGTATTGTTATGTATGTATGTATGTATTTGTATTTGTATTCTTTTATTCTTTTATTTATTTCAGTCATTTTACTGCGGCCATGCTGGAGCACCGCCTTTAGTCGAACAAATCGACCCCAAGACCTATTTTTTGTAAGCTTAGTACTTATTCTATGGGTTTCTTTTGCCGAACCGTTAAGTTGGGGGAGATAAACACACCAACATCGCCTATCAAGCGATGGTGGGGGAACAAATACAGACACAAAAACATACATACATACATATATATCTATATATATATATATATAAATATATATATATATATATATATATATAATATATATATATACGATGGACTTCTTTCAGTTTCCGTCTACCAAATCCACTCAGAAGGCTTTGGTTGGCGCGAGGCTATAGAAGACACTTGCCCAAAGTGCCACATGATGGTATGCCTGTATCATTCATAAATATATATAACAATATGCATATTTAAATATATGCAAATAATATATATATGACTACATAAATACATATATATTATTTGTACGGTTACATATGCACACATATGAATGCATGCATACCTATGTGTGTGTACGTATGTATATGCGTGTATGTCTGTATCTATATGTATGTGTGTATCTATGTATGCATGTATGCATGTATGTATGCGGGCATACGTGCCAGCATGTATGTATGCCCAGAAGAACTTTTATTCCATTGTTACGACTCTATCGTCTTCCCAGGCAATTGATAGCTTGAAAATGTCGTGAAATAAAATTTTACATTTTTTTAGATATTTCATTATTGTTTTCTACGTATTGATTTTAGTACTGATCGATACATCTAAGTAAAGCGTATATTTATTTATTTTGTTTATTGTCAATATATACGTCCGCTTACTCCTCTTTCTGTCTCATACTCCTCCATTTTTACTCTCTCTTTGTACGTGTGTATATTTGTGTGCGTATATATGTGTGTGTATATTCTCTTTTTTATATATATTCTACTTATTATACAACATTACTCTTTTATGTACACTGATTTGTTCTGCTTTTTTATGTTTAACCCTACAGTCTCTTATGTGGTGGTTTAATAAAGTATGTGATTGAGTATTATCAGGTAATTGATATTTGATTTAGATGTATTTCTCCATTTTCTTATCTTGTATATATATATATATAGATATATATATATATATATATATATATATATATATATATATATATATATTATATATATATATATATATATATATATATATATATATATATATATATATATATATATACATATACATATACATATATGTATATATAGGTGTGTATATGTATATATCTACATGTATATTATATATGTGTGTTAGTGTGCGTGTGTGTGTAAAAGCTAAAGCCCAGTGAAACTACAGGGTCAGAGTTAGGTTTATTTTTAACTACAGTGTAAGATTATTTAATTACGGAAATCACTTTGCGAGGTTTCAAGCAAAATCATTTTTCGAGGTGTGAAAAATTCTATCCTTTCATATGAGTGTGGATGCAATGGATAATGATTAGAAATGACTAAATATATATAGTTTTCATACGTAGGACGAATGCTATCTGATAGGGGAAAGCCATGTGATTGTAAGATAGAGAGACGAGAATTTAGAAGAAATAGAGATCCCTGTAAATAATTATAGGCGCCTTGAAAGCGATTTAAAATGTGCAGACGAATGCGAAACTAAAACCATAGCACTTACATGCCACAGTATATATAGAATAACACTGCTAGTACTGCACCCATATGTGTAGAGAACTCTCACAGATTCTCTCACCACCACAAACAACATCCAATAAACTCGATTAGAAGACTTAGATTATAAAAGAAAAACAAAACATTGAATGTACTCATGACACAAAAGAGCTGTGCCAGCAATAAAAATAAAACTACTAAAGTAAATACAATACTAACGTCTTAATGTTGCGTAAGATAAAATGAAAAAGAAAGAAGTATTTAATTGTTTTCAGAAAATTACGCCCGTTTCCCAGAAATTTGATAGGGAAAATATTAGATCTTCCAGATTAAACGTATTTCCCTTGGTCTCTCTATGTCTCAGAATTTCCGTTATAAAAATTGTATTTACTAAGGTGAGTCAGACGCTGGAGTAAAATTTGTCTCCTTTAAAACCACCTTTTCTACTCTAGGCACAAGCTCCGAAATTTTAGATCGATCCCAGTACGCAACTGGTACTTAATTTATCGACCCCGAAAGGATGAAAGGCAAAGTCGACCTCGGCGGAATTTGAACTCAGAACGTAAAGACAGACGAAATACCGCTAGGCATTTCGCCCGGCGTGCTAACGTTTCTTATTTTTTTATTGCCCACAAGGGGCTAAATATAGAGGAGACAAACAAAGACAGACAAAGGGATTAAGTCGATTATATTGACCCCAATGCGTAACTATTACTTATTTAAACGACCCCGAAAGCATAAAAGGTAAAGTCGACCTCGGCGGAATTTGAACTCAGAACGTAGCGCAGACGAAATACCTCTACGCATTTCGTCCGGCGTGCTAACGTTTCTGCCAGCTCGCCGCCTTCTTTCAAAGCACCTTGCAAGACATCATCACTTAGCTAAATACATGGGACGCTGTTATTGTTGTTGCTGTTGCTGTTTCTGTTGTTATTGCTCTTGTAAATGTTGACAACCGTCACCACCACTACTACCACCACCGTCACCACCGGCGCCACCACCACCACCACTACAAGGCCAGCAAGACTGAGATAAGGGGTAAGTCGATTACGTTGACCTCAGTTATCAGCTGCTACTTGTTTTATCGACCCCGAAAGGATTTGAAAGGCAAAGTCGACCCCGGCGGAATCGGAACTCAGAACGTAAAGACGGACAAAATGCCGTTAAGCAGGCAATTTGTCCATCGTGCTAACGTCTCCGCCACCTCGCCGCCTTAATCAAGTCTAAGATGTTTATGAAGCACGAAACACAAAAATATTACCGAAAAAAAAGGGAGTAAAACAAACAAACAAATTAATTGTAGCAAACATGTGCTATATAGTATTGTCACATAGTGATTCGCACTCTGGAAGGTTGTTGGAGCATGCCTGAGGGAAAGTTAGGAGCTAACAGCTATCAGCAACGTACCGAAGTCTATCTCAAGTATAACATACGGTTTATGCTTGTATAACTATTTCAATGAGAGATGATGTTTGGGGC
>NC_043000.1:82571016-82592843 GCF_006345805.1 Octopus sinensis
CACGTTAACTGACTTGCACCGCTTTATATTTCATTTGGTATACTTAAAAGTTACCCTCTTGAGTTATAACTACTCATAAGGGCTAGTTTCTCGGTTTCATGGTGTATATCTCTCACCTGGATAGGATGCCGATCCTTCACAGGATTACTCATTTTTGCCAGCTGAGTGGACTGGAGCAACGTGAAATGAAGGGTTTTGCTCAAGAACGCGACGCGTCGCCCAGTCCAGGAATCGAAACCACAGTCTTACAATCAGCAGTCCAACACCTTAACCACTATGTCACACGCCTCCACTTTATCTTGATCTTTGGTGGAGTCCAAGGACGTGCTGTCGAGAGATACAGCGTGCCATAGCATTTTTAGACCCGCTTCAGCTCTGACCTCAGTTGATTTCTTTAAGATAGAAAGTCACGTAAACAGGAAAATAAAAAAAGAAAGAGACGGGAAGAGGACATTTGACCCCGAAAGGATAAAGAGCAAAGTTGACCTCGGTAGGTTTTGGACTCTGAACTAAGAAGGCCGAGAGGATTACGTCAAAGGAATCTATTTGGTACTCTAACAATTCTACTAATCAGTTGCTTTGGTGTGTACACGTGAATGTCTGTGTGCGCGCGCGCGAGCACGCATGAGTGCGTGCGTGTGTGTAAGTGTATATATTATATATATAGGTATATATATGCGTGTGTGTGTATGCCCGTATGTGTGTGTATATAGATATATATATATACACACACAATTATACGTACATACAGCCATACAGCATATATATATATATATATATATATCTTAATACGTACATACAACAAATATATATATATATATACACACACATATATATGTATGTATGTATGTGTATCTCTCTCTCTCTCTCTCTATCTCTCCCGATATATATATATATATATAACACTATGAGGAACTGAAACTTATGGAGGTTAGAAATGGCGGGAAGGGGAGAGAAAGAGAGAAAGGTGAAAGAAAGGGAGAGAGAGGAACATGACAAATAACTAAATAGATAGAGAAACGCGTGACATTGCATGTGTCATCTGGTTAAGACAAGCCATCTGCACCTACCAGGTGAATGTGTATGACAGGTAATTAATCTAGAGCACAGGTAAGTTTATGTCCACCACTGTCTCTTTAATTACCTTTATAGATCGGTATTCTTCATGCACTGATGTACCATCTCCCCTTTTCTCTTCTTTCCTTCTTTCCCTCTCAATTGTATTGCAAAGACTACTATAGAGTTTTGTAACTCTACATACAATTAATACATATATGTGTATATATATGTATTTGTCTGTCTGCCTGTCTGTCTGTCTGTTTCTCTCTCTCTCTCTCTCTCTCTCTATATATCGATATATATAGTTATCCGTAATAATGAAGGTGAAATTAATTAATTTGGAAAAATTATCAATTACACCAAGTAGTCTTCGGCATGTAAAAGCCTCATTCGAGGAAAATTTAATTAATACTAAGCAATCGGGTTTAGCAACGAGTATGTGGTAAGGCAACTCGTTGCTAAACCCTTATGCTTAGTATATATATATATATATATATAATATATAGAGAGAGAGAGAGAGAGGGAGAGAGAGAGAGAGAGGAGAGTATAATTCGGGGGTAAAATCTCGTGACATGCATTTAAGTGCTCTTATGTTCTTATTTGGCAACTACCTGTTATCCTATTGTAAAGTGCATTGCAGGATATCCTCCATCCTTGTGTTATATTATTCTTTTATATATGTGTGTGAACGTGTGTATGCATATACAGATATACATACATACATATGTATATATATATATATATATATATATATATTGTTGAAGTCAAAAGGATTTTATGAACTTTCGAGAGAACGTAAAATAATTCCTTTTTGGAATAGTATAACTCGAAGCACACACACACGTAAATCTATAAACAATAGCATGTGAATATTGGGGTGAAAACCCCTTTTGGATAGAAAAAGTTGAATCCGTTTACCCACTATTTACATGATATTGGCTATAGTTTTGTTTTATATTCGAGGTATACTATACTAAAAGAAGAATGTACATGCACACACTCACACACACACACACACACACACACACACACACACACACACACACACACACACACACACACACACACACGTACGCACGCACGCACACACAAATATAGATTATTCATGCACTAAATAGTGTATTTGATAGCAGAAATTTGCAATAGTATATACACTGTGTAAGCAATGCAGGTTTCAGGTTGTTCCATGTGTAACTGAATGTGTACAATCTCTTCGTAGGTAGAGAATGGAGTATAGGCGTCACCAGTTTTATTCTTATTTGGAATACTTATTCAGGCGTCCGGTACCCACCAATGTTCTGTTCGAGGGAAATGGTATCTATAGTCACTGCAACTAAGCTGTTCACTAACCAGGAAAATTCGATTAGCGTAAATATTGCTCTGGCGATAGCTAGGTCACTTAATTATTGATGTAGTAAGTTGTAGGTTCTCGACAATGTAATCGCATGATGCATTATAATCTGCGTTTGTAGCATAAGTTTTAGCATACATGTAAATACGCATGTGTGTGTGTGTGTGTATGTACTCACATACATATCTCAGAAGCACTAATTTCAATTTATATGTTAGATAACCTTGGTCTGTGGTTAATGAAAGCACATTTGATATCAGCATGGGTGCAAGCGATTCTGTAGAGATCAGTGACCTGGTCGGCGATCCCTGCTGTACTCTTTCGCCACAACTTTCTCTCACTCTTTCTTCTGTTGGCCTGCTCGCTTAGCCAGCGGGGTGGCGTCATTTGAAGGCTAAAATAATGCGAAGCGCATTGTAACCAGCGATGTGTAACAACATCTGATGGCCTGGTCGGTCACGGTGATCACGGTGATTGATATATATATATATATATACATATATATATATATATATATATATATATATACCACATATACATATATATGTATGTATATACAGGGGTTGGACAAAATAGTGGAAACACCTTAAAATTTCAAACAAATTTATTTTAATAAGGGGTAGGACCACCTTTGGCAGTAATTACATCTTGAATTCTATGAGGAATGAACTCTTACAAAGTTTGAATTCATTCCAAAGGAATTTTTGTCCATTCTTCATCTAAAACATTCTCCAGTTCTTGTAGTGATGGTGGAGGATATCGACTCCTTGTTTTTTACAATGCATCATAAATGTTCAATAATATTAAGATCTTGGAACTGTAGTGGCCAGATAAGATGTTCAACTTCACTAGAAAGTTCCTCGTACCATTCAGTAACAACTTTAGCTGTGTGAATTGATGTATTATCATCCCGAAAGATTGCGTTTCCCTACGGAAACAGTTCCGCAATCATAGGATGAATTTGATCCGATAAAATGCTTAAATAGTCTTGACTATTAATTCTGCATTGAAGGGAAACCATTGGAGCGGCACATTTCCAAGGTATAGCCTCCTATATCATCACAGATCCTCCTCCATATTTATCAGTCGGAAGAAGGCATTCTGGTCAAATGCTTCTGTTGGCTGTCTACACACGTATACCCGGCCTGGGGTCGGAAATAAGGTAAAGGATGACTCTTCTGAGAAAATAACTTTCATCCACTGCTGTAGGGATCAATTCTGTAAGTTTTTACTCCACTCTAAAAGCTTTGCAACGTTTGTTTTTGAAAGTAATAGTTTTCTGATCGCGGCCCTCCCGAGAAATCCGGTTTGTGCTACTCCCGACAAACAGTTTTTGTGGAAACTGGGTTCTTGAGGTGGTCATTAAGCTCTGCAGTAAATTTGGGAGCTGTACTTTTGTGATCCTTTCTAACAATTCGCGTAAGACTCCGACGGTTCCTTTCTGAAAGTTTTGGTTTTCTTCAGGAGTTTTACGATGAGGTTTTTCCCTCTTTCTCATTACTTTCGACACAGTACTTCTTGATGCGCCAAACATTTCGGCTGCTTTCGTTATGCTAGCGCCCGCCATACGAGCACCAACAATTTGATCTCTTTGAAAGTCCGATAGATCTGTCATTTTAATGAATTTTAATTACCTTTTTCTGATGATATCTGGAAAAAAACCCAGCAATTTTAGCAAAACATATTAGGCAACACTAATAATAAATAAAAAAAAACATAAAAATAAACAAGCTTTTGACGGTTCTATAGACTTTTTAAAATTATGATACTATAATGCTAGGTTTTCCATTATTTTGTCCAACCCTTGTATATACCTATATATAGGGTGTTCAAAAAGTCTCTTCGCAATGATTTTTTTTTTATCCTGCACATCACCATGGTGCTACTTCAAGAGTTTTTCGTTGAATAGAATATTTCGAAGGGAATTTGGCCACGAAGATCACCTGATTTAACACCACCAGAATTTTTTTTTCTGAGAGCAAGTATAGGCCCAGTGTACAAGAATCGCCTGAAAACCATCAAATACTTACTACAGAGAGACTTTGTGAACAACCTGTATATATATTCTTTTATTCTTTTATTTCTTTCAGTCATATGACTGTGGCCATGCTGGAGCACCGCTGTTTAATCGAACAAATCGAACCCGGGACTTATTCTTTGTAAGCGTAGTACATATTCTATTGGTTCACTTTTGCCGAACGTAAACACACCAACATCGGTTGCCAAGCGATGTTGGGGGACAAACACAGACACACAAACAAACAACACACACACACACCACACACACATATACGACAGGCTTCTTTCAGTTTCCATCTACCAAATCCACTCACAAGGCTTTGGTCGGTCCGAGGCTATAGCAGAAGACACTTGCCCAAGGTGCCATGCAATGGGACTGAACCCGGAACCTTGTGGCTGGTAAGCAAGCTACTTACCAAACACCCACTCCTGTGCCTATATATATATATATATATATATATATATATATGCTATTTCTAAATTCGGTGTGTGGTGAGGCAAACCGTTGCTAAACCCTTAATTACTTAGTATATATATATATATATATATATATATATGTCACCAAAACATTCAAACTCTGAAATTTGAAATCAGATGTCACTACTATTCATATCATCTCAGGATAAATTTTAAAATTGATGATATCACCAGCAGTGACATAGGTGGATCGCAGACGCAATAGCATTAAATAGCTATTGAATTTATATATAATATATATATATATATATATATAATAATAATATATATATATATATATAATATACAGTGTACGATGGGTAAATTTTCATTTTAGCGTCTTTTAGTCGACAGTTTATTCACTGCACCCTGTATATGTATGGATGGATGCATGCATGCATATATATATATATGTATGTATATATATCTACATATATATGTGTGTGTGTGTGTGTGTGTGTGTGTGCGTGTGTGTGTATGTATGTGTGTGTTTAGTATATTTTTCTCATTTATTCTTATTCATTTATTTATTTTATTTATCTATTTATTTACTTGTTTATTTGCTTATTTCATTTGTTTATTTTGATTACTTATGCCTAATCAATTAATAAATAGTTCCAAATGAATGTTTACAGTCTGATTTTTGTCGATTGATTATCCTCTCCATTTTTTTTTTTATTTGCCTTATAAATCCTGGGTAAATTTCTGCTTTACCCCACTCATACCTAGTATTCAATTGCGATACTGCCCTGGAATAGTAGGCACTTGGATATAAATACTTAGGTATACACCCAGTATTATATTGGATATTTATTATCCCTTAGATGGTTGCTTAACCTCTAACTCATATAGACATATTTTTTCATTTTATCTAGTTTCAACTCATGAGCTGTGGCCATGCTGGGGCACTGTCATTAAAATTAATGTTATCTGTCAGAAGTGGGATATATATATATATGCATGCATAAATGTAAGTATATACATGTGTGAGAGCTTATGTGTTCATAAATATATGTGTGTATGTATGTGTGTGTATGTAGGTTTGTCTGTAAAATGTGTGTGTATATATCTGCGTGTAAATGCTTGTTTTATGTACATACATGCATATTTATATACACATATATGTGCTGATGGTGGTAGTGGTGGTTATGGCAATGGTGGTGGTGATGGTGGTAGTGGTGGGTGTGGGGTGGTGGTATTGGCGGTTGTGGTGGTGGTGGTGATGGTGGTGGTGGTGGTAGTATTGGTGATGGTGGAGTGGTGGTGGTGGTGGTGGTGATACGGATAGCAGTTGTTTTGCTGTCTTGTCTGTTTTTCGCACTGATTAAACATCTTGTAAATAATTTCCTCATTCCATCTCTGAATCCCTCTCTCTCTCTCCTCTGCCTCTCCTCTCTCCTACACACACACACACACACACACACACACACACATTTTCTTTCTTTCTCCTTCCTTCGTTTCACAGTTCCCCATTTAACATTCACAGTTGGACAAAGACTGGGGGCAAATAAATTAACATTTGTTGAATCCGTGTTGGAAACAAGATAGTTTCATTGACACATCGGCTGTTTCTTGTACGACGTCTCTCAGTTTCTAGTTAATGTTCCTTGTTTATCTTCTCTTTTTACACCAAAATTCATAAATAACTCACACACATACACTCACACACACACATACATATACACATGCAGACTCAAACATGAACGTACAACAAGCACGTACACATACGGAAACATACATGCATACATACAAACATGCATACATACATGTTTACATACATGCATATATATACATATTTATATTTAACTATACATATACGATTATGTGTGCGTGTGTGTATGCGTGTGTGTTTTTATCTGTGTATGTTTGTGTGTGTGCGTGTGTATATATATGTGTGTATAAGTGTATATATATATGCGCGTGTGCATGTGTGTAATATTAGTATTCCCGTGCTATCAATAACGACGGTATGTTCATCGTATTTAAATGTATTGAAATTAGTAATGAAGTATTTTTAAAATCTAGAAAAGTTTCTTTTTAATGAAACATACATACATACATGCATACATGCATTCATATACGGGTGCATGTATATACACACACACACACACACGTACATATATATAGATATAAGTAAATATACAATACATTATATATATATATATATATATATATATATAATATATATATATATATATATATATAATATATATACATATATATATATATATATATATACATATACAAAATTTAGAGGAATGACCACTAATAGTGGACAGCCTGTATGCTAGATATAGACGTCAAACTCGCTCTTTACCACGAAGAATGTGTTCTCAAGAAAAAATTCAGCAAAAACCAAAGTTTAAAAATAAGACAAATGAAAATATATGAAAATAAGAAACGATTACCTACGTACTAATTAGTTTCACTTGTTAATATTTACGTATATCTGCAAGATCGTCAGCGTAGGCTGTCGTTTACGAAATACAATTTCTAGAACTAGATACAGGGCGCTCGGCCGAATCCAGCATGTATAAAGCTCCACAAATTATATTTATGTGTATCTTTCAAATGCCTTCACTTTGGCGCGCTGAGATCGGAAATTACTCTGCAGTTAATAAACTACAGCAGTTAATTTACCGGCTAGAGAACATTTTTTATTTAAAATTAAATATGGGTAGAAATTGATATTAATCAATTAAAACCAGTGGCCTAGCATATTTTTTTTTAAATCCAAAGATTGAAATCGTTTTTTATTTTCGTATATTTTCATTTGTATTATTTTTAAACTTTGGTTTTTGCTGAATTTTTTGTTGAAAACACATTCTTTGTGGTAAATGGCGAGTTTGACGTCTATATCTAGCATACAGGCTGTCCACTATTAGTGGTCATTCCTCTAAATTTTGTATGTATAAAATTTTCAATCTTCGGATTTTTTTAAAAATATGCTAGGCCACTGGTTTTAATTGATTAATATCAGTCTCTGCCCTCATTTAATTTTAAATTTTAAAAAATGTTCTCTAGCCGGTAAATTAACTGCTGTAGTTTATTAACTGCAGAGTAATTTCCGATCTCAGCGCGCCAAAGTCAAGGCGTCATATTTGACGAGATGTTCCATCTATTTACACACCCATCCGGTGTTAAGCACTTTCAGTTCGTTACCAATATATATATATATATATATATATATATATATATATATATATATATATATACACACACACACACACACACACACTCACACGTATATATATATATATATATATATATATATATATATATATATATTATATACAGTCCCACTGCGTGGCACCTTGGGCAAGTGTCTTCTATAGCCTCGGGCCGACCAAAGCCTTGTGAGTGGATTTGGTAGACGGAAACTGAAAGAAACCCATCGTATATATGTATATATATGTATATGTGTGTGTGCGTGTATGTTTGTGTTTGTCCCCCTAGCATTGCTTGACAACCGATGCTGGTGTGTTTATGTCCCCGTCACTTATAAAAGAATAAAACAATAAACGCATAAGAGAATAAAAGAAAATATATACACGAGGGGATGCTGGAAAATTCCTGGCTTGAAGGATCTCGTGAAAGGCCTGGCAATAAGTGCGTGAAGGGCCGCTGCAATAAGTGTGTAAATCTGAGAGGAGAATATTTTGAAAAGAACCATAATTAACTAATCCTCCTGTATTACCCAAAGCCAGTAAATTCGCAACACCCACTCGTATGTCTGTTTGTATCTATATATACATTCATATATATATATATATATAGATAATATATATTATTTTATATGAATATAATATAATATATATATTATATTATATACGTATTGTGTGTGCGTGTAAGTATGTATGTATGTATGTCTGTTTCTGTCTGTATATGTATATATGTATGTGTGTGCATGCATGTGAATAAATATATAGCTACACAGACAGTAGACAAACAGACGTCAGAATGTAGATAGATGTATGTATATATATGATAGATAGATGATAATAGATAATAGATAGTAGGTAGATAGATAGATAGAAGAGACAGACAGAGAGATAGAGAGATAGAGAGATAGATAGATAGATAGATAGATAGATAGATAGATAGATAGATAGATAGATAGATAGATAGATAGATAGATAGATAGACATAGATAAAGATATGTATCTATTATGTATGTAAAGTGAATAGCTTTTGATTGAAAGCACGTCTATGTTCTAGATTTAACTTTTTATCAAATTTTTATCATATTTTCAAATTATTTTCTTGCAGTTTATTTGGAACAGAGATGTTTCCAAACAAACAGCAAAGAAACCATACGAAAACATGATGAAATCTTGATATAGAATATCAAAAAAATGAGTTTAGCCTAGAATATAGATACAGTCGTGTTTTGAATACATATTTTAAAGAAAAGTTATTCCCATTATATGTGTGTTTCTCTATGCGTGTGCGTGTATGCGTGTGTGCGTGTACGTGTGTGTGTGTGTGTGTGTGTGTGTGTGTGTGTGTTGTGCAGATGTGTGTATACGCCTAGTTGTCTAAATCCATTGACATATATAAACAATGAATCTAATCTATTTATTGAATGTATGTGCCAGACTGTAGATTATATTCTGTCTACTAATTCCTAAGAGAACCCAGTACCAAAATATAAAAAGTTTTGGACAAATGCCAAAAGAAGGAGAGTACATTCGTAGAACTGACCTACAATTTGGGGATCAAATCTGTTGACCCACAAAACAATCATAGATGTGATTCATCTTAAGCTTATATTTCTATGAGTCTTTACAGAATGAAATTTGGTAACAAAAACAAAAGAAGAAAGGTACATCTATCAGTAGACCTAACCAGCTATATATGTGTATGTACTTGTGTGTGTGTGTGTGTGTGTGTGTGTGTGTGTGTGTATGTGTGTGTGTGTGTGTGTGTGTGTGTCTATAAACGTGTGTATGCATGTGTGTTTCTGTTTGTTTGTGTATATATATATGTGTGTGTGTGTTTGCAGGTGTGTGTATGTGTGTGTATATATGAGTGTGTGTATGAACTTATATATGCGTATGTGTATGTGTGCATGTGTCTGTGTGTAGCTTAAATGGCGAGAAAATATCTCAAAGGCTAAAATTATCAAAATAAAAAAAAACAATATTACTAGGTGCATGTACACACGTACACATACGCGCACACACACAGCCACGCTTAAGCACTCATACACGCACACACACGCGCATATATACATACACACGCACGCGCGCACACATGCACTCACAAGTACACACACACACACACACACACACACACACACACACACTCACAAATACACACACGCGTAAGCACATGCAGATTTAAATATATATTGAAATATAACAAAGACTCACTGTGCATTAAATAAGAATGTAAGCACATTCTTCCAATGCTCACACCTTATTTAACCCACAGTGAAATATTTTGCCTCTTTTGATTTTGATTTTGATATATACATATATATATATATATAATATATATATATATATATATATATAATATTATATATATATATAATATATATATATCTTAATTAAAATCTTAGGGTAGCAAGAATATTCATCGAAAAATTCTTAGTTACCAGTGGTCTAGCGAGAAAGAAAATTTAGTCAATAGACTATATATTATTCAGAGAAGAATACAGTGTACGTTCAAACACAAAAGAAATACCCAAAGAATAGGATATCTGACTCGCTAGAAAGAGCAGTTAAAACTCCATGTGGTCTACCACTAAGAATTTTTCGATGAATATTCTTGCTACCCTAAGATTTTAATTAATGATAAAATGTTTTTTGGCTAATTCTGGAGGAAAATCGGCAATTTATTTATTTAGTGCTGATTAAGTTCCGCATCTGCGCGGTAAATTCGAAAAATTAGACACGTGGCTGATTACTTATAGATCCATGTCTATGGATTCAGTCTTGGCAACCTACTGAGGACGCAGCGCCAGATATAGACTGAAATTATCTTATTTCAGTCTGTATTTAAGTCTGCAGAAACCTTGCAGGGTCTAGGATTAAGGTAAAAGTTTTTTATTTTTCAATCACTTTCGGAATTACAACAATTGGTGGCTTGGAGTTTTAACTGCTCTTTCTAGCGAGTCAGATATTCTATTCTTCGGGTATCTCTTTTGTGTTTGAACGTACACTGTATTCTTCTCTCTCTCTCTCTCTCTATATATATATTATATATATATATATATCCGAAATTGCGAGGATAATCTGGTGCTTGACTGAAGAAAAAAAACTTCGAATGACCCGTCCTTGTTTTCTTTGTATAGTCTATCTGGATGTTTTGTTGTCCCTTTTTGTATCACCTAGCTGTCCGGATGTTTTGCGTTCTTGTCCCATTTTGTATTTTATATATATGTATATATATACATATGTGTGTGCGCGTGTGCTTGTGTGCGCGCGCGGGCGTGTGCTTGTGTGCGCGCACGGGCGTGTGCTTGTGCGCGCGTGAGTATGTTTATTATATCAAGTGTTGACAGCCCGAGACCGGATTGTTCACGACAGTCGTAAACATTCCAATCCTGGGTAAAACTCTGAACAGACTGACGCCTCTTGATATAATAATCAAATCTATATTCATTCTACTCGTTGGATTGAGCTCTATATTAGATAATGATTACATGGACGCGGTCGTGGCTGTGTGGTAAGAAGTTTGCTTCGTAGCCACCTGGTTCCAGGTTCACTCCCACTGCGTGGCAACTTGGGCGTCAGGCCGACTAAAGCCTTGTGAGTGGATTTGTTAGACGGAAACTGAATGAAGCCCGACGTATATACATGTGCATGTGTGTGTGTGCGTATGTGTGTGTCTCTGAGTCTGTGTTTTTCCCCAACCACCATTTGACAACCGGCACTTGTGTGTTTACGTTCCGGTAGCTTAGCGGTTCAGCAATAGAAACCGATAGAATAAATGCTAGGCTTAAATAAATAATAAATACCGGGATCGATTCCTTTGAATAAAAAAATATCCAAGGTGGTGCCCCAGCATGGCCGCAGTCCAGTGACCGAAACAGGTAAAGGATAAAAGATTAAATGTTTTTAATATATCAGGTTGTTTCACATGAAATGTGTTTGAAAGGTAACAATAAAATGCTTCAGAAGTGTTAGAGAACTGATTTATTTAATCAAAGTATGATCCATGTTCATTTATGACGTTTACCCAAAGTTTCTACATGTCATATATTCCATCTTAAAAAAAAAAATCATCTTTTGCTGTCCGAATGCTTCATTTACTTCTTCTTTATTTAAGAATGTTTTGTTGCTTATGAAAAGTTCAAAATGCTTAAATAAGTGATGATCAGTAGGAGAGATATCAGGGGAATAGGGAGGATGTTGCAAAATCTCATAATTCAGGCTTTGTAACTTTTGGACTGTAGCTTGAGGAGTGTGAGGACGTGCATTGTTGTGGAGCAAAACTGGGCCATCTCTACTCACTAGTCTGGGTTGCTTATTTTGCAAATTCTCATGCATACAATCAATTTCCTCACAATACGATGTTGCTGTTACCGCTTTTCCTTGTTGCAAAAATGAACAATGAATAACTCCCTTCGCAGACCACCATACAGTGACCACTAACTTTTTAGGGTACAATGTAAGGCTTGGTTAGTGTTTAGGTGACTCTCCTGCATCTAATCACTGTCCTGTTCTCCTGCTATTGCCAAAGACTATCCAGTTTTCATCACAAGTACTGATTTGATGCAAAAATGGTCTTTTCCCAGTCGAGAAAGCAATAACTAGCACACTTCGAGGTGTCTGTGTTTTTTTTTTAATCTCGTTCAGTTGATGTGGAACAAACCTCTCTGTTTTCTTGACTTTTTCAATTTTTTGTAGGTGTCCAAAAACAGTTGTTCGAGATGTTTGGAGTCTGATAAAAGTTTTCGAACCTTTGTTCTGATTTTGTTCAACCAAAGCGTTTAATAACTAATTTTGCCCTACATCTTGGTTTATTTTCAAGGCTATCGTCTCCTGAACGAGAGCTTTGGAACCATCTCTGAACAGTTCTGATGTCAGTAAAACATTACCAAAGTCCCGCTTGATATTCCGTCGAGCTTCTGCGACAGAGTGACCCAGTTTGTACTCGTACGAGAAAATCACTCAACATAGTTTGGTTATCATTTTCGTAAGGGTACGAATTTTGTATACCAATATTGTTGAGAAAGAAAAAGAGTCAAGATTAAATGAAAACTATTTTCCTTACCAAGAAGGCTTCGTGGGCTTCCGTACACACACACACACACATAATTATTATCGATAGGAACAGTATTGATATCCAAGGGTAATCTTTACATCCAACATAACGTGGATGTTTGAATGTTGTTAGAACGCCGAATACTCCGGTATTCGCCGTGAAAAGTCCTCTCATATAGATGCATGGTGCATAAAAGCATACATATTTATATCGTTGGCAGATGAGAATCCTCTGCTTTGGGTACTGGAACTGCCAGATCAAGTGATTTCGACGCACTGCGTCTCGTCATTGACAGCTATCCCCCGAGTGGGTAAACAAATAAACAAAAAATACTTGATAAAAATTTGACTCAACTATGCACTATTAAATTTTTCGTTAGCATACGACACTTTCCCCTTGTCAGATGTTCTTCTATATATCAAAAATGAGTGGATGGTCATGGGTGGAATGACCTTTACCATAAGTCCGCTAAATCAGAGCTGACCTGGCACTAAACGATAATAACGATATTACTATAATACAACCATCATTTTAACTACAACTACATTACACCCACCGCCATCACCTACAACACACACATCATAATTATCTTCATCCTCATTCTTAGTATCATCATCATCGTCAACAGCAATATCATTATCATGACCACCACCACTACCATTATCATCGTCATCATCATCATTATCACTAACACACACCTATCATTATCATGATCGTCGTCGTCATCAACCTCATCATCTTCGTCGTCGTCGCCGTCATCATCGTGATCATTGCTATCATCACTGCCAGCACCATCGTCAATGACATCATCGTCGTCATCGTCGAACCACTACCATTATCAGCAGCAGCAGCAGCTGCATCTTCTTGCCCGCCGGTCTACCATTAATCACCTCCCTCCCCCGCCCATGACGCTAGAGCCATTTAGTTAGACAATGAACAAGAGAACGGTTATTTTGGCGAAGGAGATGGTGGTGCCGATATTGCTGTCCTCAAGGAATGTCGCAAAATTTGCAGGAATCGGTACACAAGATGATTGATGCATAACCGGTGCACCTGCATCTAATGGGAAGACCTAATTAATTATCTATATACACATGAATACAAACATAATACTCACCTATATATATATAATATATATGTTCATACATACATATATATATATATAATATATATATATGTATATATATATATCTATATATATATATATCTTATATATATATATATATATTAATATATATATATATATATTATATATATATACATACATATATGTATATGGCAAAAGTATATATATACATATATTATACACATTACATATTATATATATATATATGTATATTTAAAAGTATATAATACATGTATATATATATATTCTGTATGACTATAATACAAATATATATACACATACGTATATATATATGCATGTATGTGTGTGTGTGTATACATATGTACATTCAGACATACATAATACATATACAAATGTGAGTGTGCGCGAACTAGTTTAGATATGTAAATATTTTACATACATCTTGATCTGTAATCACTTGTTTATGATATGAGCTATACGTGTGTGTTTGTGTGTGTGTGTGTGCGTGTGTGTGTGTGTATATGTATATATATATATGTAAATGTATATATATATATATATATATGTGTGTGTGTGTGTGTGTGTGTGTGTGTGTGTGTGTGTGTAAGGATGAAAGGGAACACATGAGTTGATATATATGAAAAAACAAGTCAAGATAGAAAATGCTAAAATAATTTTATAAAGAACATTTCAGTACCGGTTTCAGTCATTTTGAGACCTTTTCAACTGTAATGATTAGATAATTAATTTTTAGATTAAAATTAAATAATTAATTTTTAAAATTTAGAAAAATTAAAAGAAAAGTATTTTTAAAGGAATATTTGTATATTTGAACACTATACAAATATTCCTTTAAAAAAACTTTTTTTTAAATTTTTCTAAATTTAATTATTTAATCGTTACAGTTGAAAAGGTCTCAAAATGACTGAAACCGGTACTGAAATGTTCTTTATAAAATTATTTTAGCATTTTCTATCTTGACTTGTTTTTTCATATATATATATATATATATATACATACGTATATATATACATAGGCGTAGGAGTGGCTGTGTGGTAAGTAACTTGCTTACCAACTATATGGTTCAGGATTCAGTCCCGCTGCATGGCATCTTGGGCAAGTGTCTTCTGCTATAGCAGCGGGCTGACCAAAGCCTTGTGAATGGATTTCGTAGATGGAAACTAGAAGAAGTCCGTCGTATATGTGTGTGTGTGTATGTGTGTGTATGTGTGTGTGCGCGGGTGTGTGTGCGTGTGTGTTTGTGTGGCTTTGTTTGCCCTCCCAACATCGCTTGACAACCGACGTTGGTGTGTATATTTATTCTATCAGTCTCTTTTTGGCGAACCGCTAAGTTAGGAAGATGTAAACACACCAACATCGGTTGTCATTCTATTATGTCTGTTAACACAGACACAAATACACACGCATATATATATATATATATATATAATATATATATATATATTATATATATATATTGTATATATATAGAGTGCGATGTATAAATTGTTGACATTTTTAATTCCGCGCATGCGCATTGCTTGTTTTTTATTTTGTCGACTATACAATATAGTAGGATCAGCTGGGCACTGTCTTTGAGAAAAACAGCACCATGATAAATTTGCTCTGCCAGAAATTTGGAAACGACATGCTGTGCTGCTTGGCATTCGCGCCGGAAGCTCCAATACGAACATTTCAAAGTGTTTAGGTGTCAATCTGAGGACAGTGCAATCTGAGGGCATCTACTGAGAATGATAAAAAATCATCCAATCGACAACATGGTGTTTAGAGCGATCACTAGTACTGGCGACGTTATGCCTCCATTCATCTTCCTACACAGCCTCAGACTCAGCACGGAGGCCTACAACAAATGCCTGGAGGAGGCAGTGCTGCCCTGGATCGAGAGGGTGCCTGCTAGAAGTCCCTATGTCTGGCAACAGGACTCTGCACCATGCCACACAAGCAGAACACAGTCATGGCTGTTAGACAATTTCTGCGACCACATCATCCCTAACATTTGGGCATCTAATTCCTCAGACTGCAAACTCCTTGATTATTATGTATGGGGCGGAGTTGAGCGAGAGACCAACAAAACTCCTTGAAACACCAAAGATTAACCGAAAGCAAAGATTATGGCAGCATCGACCAACTTAAACAAGGAGACCATCAAGAAGAGTTGCAGGAGATTCCGAAGTCGTCTGGAGGCTGTGGTTGAATCCAATGGCAATTTTATTGAATAAATTCACTCTTTAGTATTTAAAAGTATTTTTATGTAATTTTGGTAAATATATGTTAAAATGAGATGTCAGTGTTATTTTCCTTTGATGCGTAATTTAGACGACAATATATTCACTGCACCCTGTATGTGCATATACATTTTTTCAAGGCGGTGCCTCAGCATGGCCACTTTCTGATGACGAAAACATGTCAAAGATAGAGGATAAATTCATTGAAATTTCGCACTGAGCTGGAGGGAACATACAAGAACTTAGAGATAATCTGTGACCATTCACAATGGAAGGAAAGAGAATTTCAAAATATCAACAATTCATTTCTCAAGTTAATTCATGTCTCGGCTTCAAATTTTGGCACAAGGCCATCAATTTCGGGGGAGGGGATTAGTCGATTACATTGGATGAAAGGCAAATTCGGCCCCGAGGGAATTTGAACTCAGAACGTGAAGACGGACGGAATGCCTATAAACATTTTGCCCGGCGCGGGAACGACTCTGTCAACTCACCGCCTTCCCAAGTTAATTTACATATATTGGTTTCAAATTTTGGCCCAAGGTAAGGATTTTCGGGGTGGGGTAAGTACATCAACCCCAGTGCTCAACTGGTACTTATTTTATCAACCACGAAAAAAATGAAAGGCATAGCCGGCCTCGGCGGAATTTAAACTTAGAACGTGGGAACGGATGAAATGCCGTTAAGCAGTTTGCCAGCCGTGCTAACGATTCTGTAAGCTTGCCGTCTTCACAAGTTAATTTACATATATCACAGTCTTATCTTTGTTGACTACCTAGTATAAACTATGGGCATGCTTCGCTTTATTTAACCTCATCAGCATCGAATAGTCTAGTAAAAAGTGTCAATTGGTAAGTAGATTTTTAAATGTTGCTCAAGAAACATTTGAATAAAAAATCGAAAGAAACAGTATGTCAGTGTAACTTCTCTATTCTTTACGATTACAATATGGGATTGATGGAAATTCAGCTGCTATTTTTAGGATAGATGTTCCTTTCATTGGTTTGTCCAGGAAATAAAATACAGACAGTTCAATTTTCGTCAACCCGTTCGTTCTTGCTTCAATGTATAAGGCAAATTATTATGCTACATTTGTACAGTTATAATACCGCAGCTGTTAAACAGAAACACAGAGCAAGCCTAACTGTTTCATTAAAGAAACTCAGACAGCCATGCTTTTTGATAAAGAGGTAAAATTGACTTAATATAATTCAAAATACATCTTCAAAACTTAACTATGGCTGTGGGTAAGAAATTTGCCTCCCAAATACATGGTTTCGGGTTCAGTTCCACTGCGTGGCACCTTGAGCAGCTCTGCAAAGGACACCGATGGAACATGTCTTACGAAAAAATAATAAGTACTGAGGTCAGCAAGTTTGACTAAAATTCTTCAAGTTGGTACCCCAGTATGGACACAAACAAGTGAAAAACGAAAGATAAGAGATATACATACATACATACATACATACATGTATATATATATATATATATATACGAGAAAGAAGCAACAAGAATGGATTAGTTTTTAGTACAATTGTTTCATACAAAGACAGGCTTTATTACAAGTTGCAAAAATTGCAGCAGATAAAAGTGTCCCGTACTCATCAGCTAAAATACATATGAGTTCTCTAGACATTTAAGTACCACATTCAAGTAAATTCATTGGAATTTACTTGAATCTTAATTGCTTTGATATATATATATATATATACACATATGTATATACATGCATACGTATACATATGGGTATAACATACCACATTTGTAAACTTTAGTCATGAAATATCAGCATGATTAGACCGGGTAAATAAAACACTTGGAAGACAAATACATGCGAAGATACAGTTCTATGATCAGTTGTTAACAGAGAGAATAACGTTAAAAGACCCATTTTTCATGTCACGGGTACCGATTCGAAAACTTATTGAGTGATATACTCAATTCAACAACATCAGATAATGCAACATATGTATCGCTGTAAGATTTGATGCCGTGGCATTTTGGAAAAGAAAAAAAAAATACAGTACGTCACATATTTTTCTAACCACTTTCGTGACAGCGGGGCAGCTAATTTTCTCAACAGACCATATTTTTTGTTTGTGTTCCCACACAACGATATCTGGCCGGTTGGATTCAAGTTCCACTAGTATTTTTTTACCCATCGGTCTCAGTATAGTCAGTTTCTTTTGTAGGTGTCCTCTTTTTAGTTATCCTGCTCCAAATTATTCTAGCCATGGGAAGATAATCTCTGGAATACATTCTCTAACAGATGGCAATAATGTGGTTGATGTCTTCAGTCTTGATCTTGCACAGCCTACATTTGTTGCCTGTGTTTTCTGCCTTTCGTGTTGTAGGTACCTAGTGGGGATCTCTAGTTCTTGGGTTGCGTGGGTGTAGCCTTCAAAATGGAATCTCATAAACTTGTCGGTGCAGATGCCAAGCCGTTGATATGATCAATCCTATCTATGGTTTGTGTTATATGTGCCATATACCCATGTGATGGCTTAGTGGTTAGGGTGTCAGCACCATGATCGCAAGATTGTGGTTTCGATTCCTGGACCGGGCGACGCGTTGTGTTCTTGAGCAAAACACTTCATTTCACGTTGCTCTAGTCCACTCAGCTGGCAAAAGTGAGTAACGCTGCGATGGACTGGCGTCACATCCAGCTGGGGAACACACTCGCCACGGAAACCGGGAAACCGGGCCCATGAGCCTGGCTAGGCTTTAAAAAGGGTGCATTTACTTTTTTATACCCATGTGAACTGGTTATTTTTTTGTTTCCTGTTGTTCTGATAAATAGATTTTAGCAATGATTCTTGCGATGGGGTCTATATCAGTTCTTATTTCATGCCTCTCCTCAAGTTCATTTGCTATCCTAGATATGCTGTTGGTTTCATGGTCACAAACTCTAGCAAGATAGTTATAGGTCTCTTTCCTCAGCTGCAGATGCTGTTCCAGTGTTACAATCAGTGTTACATCAACACAGATTTGAGACCACGGCATGGGAAGTATATAGCCTGTCTACATGCTGAGGTTTCCTGTAACACTGAGAAGCTTGCGAGTTCGAACATCTATCTCACTCAGTTCTTGTAGTGACTAACACAGAAGGCCAAACGTAGGCGCGAGGACAGGCACTGCAAAGGTGCTGTGGGCAATATGTTTGTTGTAAGCTGAGAGTTCTGATGACCATATGTATATATGCATGTATGTATGTATGTATGTATGTATGTATGTATGTATGTATGTATTATGTATGTATGTATGTATGTATGTATGCATGCATGCATGCATGCATGTATGTATGTATGTATGTATGTATGTATGTATGTATGTATGTATGTACAACGAGTTTCTTTCAGTTTCCATCTCCCAAATTCACTCACAAAGATTTGGTTGGCCTGAAGCTAGAGTAGAAGACACTTGCCCACAGTACCACGCAATAGAACTGCACCCGAAACCATATAGTTGAAAAGCAAACTTCTTACCACACAACCATGCCTATGTATATGTATGTATGCATGTATGTATGTATGTATGTATGTATGTATGTATGTATGTATGCATGCATGCATGTATGTATGTATGTATGTATGTATGTATGTATGTATGTATGTATGTATGTATGTGTGTGTATGCATGTATGCATGTATGCATGTATAGACATGTAGATAGATAGATAGATAGATAGATAGATAGATAGATAGATAGATAGATAGATAGATAGATAGATAGATAGATAGATAGATAGATAGAAAAGGCGGTGAGCTGGCAGAAACGTTAGCATGCCGGGCAAAATGCTTAGCGGTATTTCGTCTGCCGCCACGTTCTGAGTTCAAATTCCACCGAGGTCGACTTTGCCTTTCATCTTTTCGGGGTCGATTAAATAAGTACCATTACGCACTGGGGTCGATATAATCGACTTAATCCGTTTGTCTGTCCTTGTTTGTCCTCTCTGTGTTTAGCCCCTTGTGGGTAATAAAGAAATAGGTATTTCGTCTGCCGTTACGTTCTGAGTTCAAATTCCGCCGAGGTCGACTTTGCGTTTCATCGTTTCGGGGTTAATAAATTAAGTACCAGTTACGCACTGGGGTCGATCTAATCGACTTAATCCCTTTGTCTGTCCTTGTCTGTCCCCTTTATGTTTAGCCCCCTTGTAGGCAATAAAGAAATAAGATAGATAGATAGATAGATAGATAGATAGATAGATAGATAGATATAGATAGATAGATAGATAGATAGATAGATAGATAGATAGATAGATAGAGAGATAAGATAAGATAAGATAAGAAAAGACAAGATAAGTTACGATGAGATATCAGCGAATTATCTTTTTGCACATCTCAATATATCTTTATGTCTAAAAACAGGAAAAGAGTGCTCAGTACACTAAGAACATAAAAGTATATTCTATTTCACAAGAAGAAAGAACGCTACAGGAAATATAGCCAAAAATCTTCATTTTTTTTTTTCCGTCTGTGCAACAGAATTTATTACAGCACACTGCCTAGTTCACTGAGAACTCCTTTCCTCTGCACACATATCAAAACATATATCAAAATGTGCAGATATATAGATATATATTTTGTGTAATACTTATCAATTTACGAAGCTTTTCGAACCCTATGCTGGTGGTGCTGGTATACACGTATAATGCACACACGTATACACGTATATATGCACACACTCACACACAAACACACGCAAAGTGTATGCGCATGTATGAGCATATATACAAACATACATGCATGCATGCATACATACATACATACATACATACATACATACATACATACATACAAACATACATGCATGCATACATACATACATACATACATACATACATACATACATACATACATACATACATACATACATAGAGGTAGAGCGAGACAGAGAGACAGACAGAGGCACAGAGAGAAAATAGATAGCTGGAGAGATCGATCGATAGATAGATAGATAGATAGATAGATAGATAGATAGATAGATAGATAAATAGATAGATGATGCATACATACATGCATACATGCATACATGCATACATACATGCATACTACATACATACATACATGCATACATACATGCATACATACATACATACATACATACATGCATACATGCATACATACATGCATACATACATACATGCATACATACATACAAATGTGCAAATATCGAATTTGCCGAGGGCACAGAGGCGAGGATGAGGTGAGTGATGAAGGTGACGCTATGCAGTGAATATATAAAGTAGGTTGTGTGGTGAAGGGGGGATGTTATTGAAGGATGACTGAGGTGAAATATGATGGGGCAGGAAAAATTAAAGGGTCTTGGAAGAGATGGGTGGTGATAGCAGTGGTGGGGTGGGGTAATGGTGATGGTCACGGCGGCGGTGGTG
>NC_043000.1:82592943-82635443 GCF_006345805.1 Octopus sinensis
GTTATATAACAACTACCGATAGTATGGTCAGTACTGTGATATGCGTATATCTATCTATATATCGTTTATATCTATATCTATCTATCTATCTCTCCCTCCCTCCCCTCTTTCCCCTCTCTCTCTCTCTCTTTCTCTCTCTCTCTCTCTCTCTCTCTCTCCCTCTCTCTAATATATATATTTTACTATGAGCTATGTTCGAGCCGTCCCACTCTCTTCTCACCGGGCGTCAAGTTAATACATTTCTTGTGCACGTCCTCTTGTTGTCCATTAATTTTATTCGCTTATTTGAATTGACTGTATATATATATATACATACACGAGTAAGTGGTCAAACGAAAGAAAAAGGCACGGAGGTACATCTATTATTTCAAACAGTCTGATTCGCTTCGTCTCTTTCAGGCTGTGGATTGCCGAATGAAGAATTGCAGGAAGTCCAAAATGGCTATACAATATATATATATATATTATATATATATATATATATATATATATATATATATATATATATATATATAATATATAATATATAGTAATATATATATATATATGCATGTACATATACATAATATATATATATATATGTACACACCACACACACACACATATATATATACGCACACATATACATTTACATATCTACATATATGTATTCATACCGAAGGGAAATGGAAATTAATAGAAATTTTCACTTCCGGTGGCCTAACTTTTTACACTCTAGGCCACTGGAAGTAAAAATTTATATTAATTTCCATTTCCCTTAGACATGATTAAGTATTGTAAATTTTCGGATAATTTTCGGATTTTAAAAGTTGGCATTTTTTATTGCCGAAGAGGGGCTGCGTCTGCGCAGTAGATTTTGAAAAAGTTAGGATGCATAAACAGGAGGCACATAGTTATTTGCCTCGTGTTTTATATATTTAATCTAAGGTGTACTTGTTGAAGAAGATTTCACCTAGCGAATGTTATTTATTTGCTAAATCAAATCAGAAACCTATTGGTCCAGGAAAAAGATGGTAAAAACCTTTTAATTTTTCATTTCATTCCTGTCGAATTTTATCCTTAATTTTTGTGGTTATAGAACCTAGTTGTTCTTTTAGCGTGTTGAATCCCACGAGTGGATTACTTATGTGTTTAAATGTACACTGTATTTTATGGGTATATACATGCATACACACACAATATATATATATATACATACATATATATATAGACACAAACACTCACTCTCTCTCTCTCTCTCTCACACACACACAGTATCCTGTAATTTCAATTAGATGTGCGACTGCTATTGCTGAGTTTAGTGTTTCCCTAACGATTGGGTGTTGTTCAGCATCCATCTGCACTTGGAACATCGAATATAAAGGTGAAATGTACGTAGGGAACAAATGATATAAACTTTATCATAATTTTCGATAACTCTGTGTGTGTGTGTGTGTGTGTGTGTGTGGTGTGTGTGTGTGTGTGTGTGTATGTGTGTGTGTGTATGTGTGTGTGTGCGTGTGTGTGTGTTTGTGTGTGTGTGTACATATGCATAACTGTATATATATTAGTTTAAGAAAGTTCTTGTGGTTTTTAACCTTTAAATTCAGATGCACATATCTCGGCTCGAACAAAACTTTATTAATCGAAATGAACACCATCAGAATCAACACACTTTTGCCAATGCGAAACAAGTTTATTTATGCCAGTAGCGTAAAAATCCTGCGTTCTGGTGGCGATGAAATCGTTGAAGGCGTGTTTGGCATCGTCTTGGTTTTTGGAGCATTTCTCACGCAGGAAGTTGTCGAGATGCTTGAAAAAGTGGTAGTCGGTGGGCGAGAGGTCTGGTGAGTATGGCGGATGAGGCAGAGTTTCGTAGCCCAATTCGTTCAACTTCTGCAGGGTCAGGTGTGCAGTCGAGCGTTGTCGAGGAGAAGATATTGGTCCTTTTATTTTGACCAATGCTGGCTGTTGTTGTCGGAGTTTATTATGCATTTCATTCCTTTGCTGACAGTACTTCTCCGCCGTAATGGTTTCGCCTGGATCCAAAGAGCTGTGATGGATGAGTCCGGCCGTAGACCAACAAACAGTCACCATGACCTTCTTTTGGTGCAACTTTGGCTTCGGGATATACCGCGGAGCTTCTTTGGCGTCCAACCACTGAGCTGAGCGTCGCTGGTTGTCATAAAGAATCCACTTTTCATCGCAAGTTACAATCAGGTCGAGAAACGGATCGTTCTTGTTGCATAAAAGAAGTTAAGACGAGACTTCAAAACGACGTTTTCTTTTGGGGGAGTAGGGTCGTTCAATTCGTGCGGCACCCATTTCTCAAGTATTTTTGTTTTTCCAATCTCTTTCAATAGTTGAAAAATTGTCGTATATGTTATGTCTAATTCAGAAACAAGCTCTCTAACAGTTGTGCGTGCATTGGCATCGACTAAGGCTCTTAGTTGATCGTTGTCAACATCCGATGGTTGACCACTACGCTTATCATCTTCAAGACTCTTGTTACCGCTACGAAATTTCTTGAACCACCATTGTGCTGTACGTTCATTAGTGATTCCAGGGCCAAACACATCGTTGATATTGCGAGCTGTTTCAGCAGCTTTTCGGCCTAACTTGAACTGGAATAAGAAAATTGTGCGAATTTGCTTTGTGTCCATGTTGTATTCAACGTTCAGGAAAAAATGGCCAAATTAGTCAAAAAGAAAATGAGTAACACGATTAGATAGAGCGAAGAACAGACATTAGAAGATATACAAGTCAAAGTAATTTAACGAAAATTAATTTGAAAATACATCATTTAAAACCAAAATTTAAAATTCCGCAAGAACTTTCTTGACAAACTAATATATATACAATCAATTGAATAGTAATAGACGATGGATAAATGTCAGCTCATTACTAGTTTCTTACGCTTTTTTTAATGGAAGAATGAGAACATTACTTCATAACAAAAAACCGTAATCGTCGCCTAAAACGTAATTTTACAAACGTAGCAATATCCCAAGAATACAACAGGGATGTGGCCGAAGTCTGTCGAGGCTGGCTATGAAATGGGAGAATGACCAACAAAGTTGGCCTTTGTGAGCACTACTGGGTGGAGTTAGATTAAGAATACAGTTTTTGGAAGGGTGTAATATGGTATTTAAGGTCAGCAACCCGGGTTAGATAGGAGTCTGCCTGACTGGTTCTTTGGTAGGCTAGAGTGTTGTGTAGGTCAGGGGTTCTCAACCGTTTTCTTTATCTATGGACCCCTTTGATTACCATTTTATTCTAGTGGACCCCGTAGCCATTTGATGTTTAAAACCTAATTTTAAAGATACTTCTGTCAAAATTTCTATTCTGTCTTTCACATATTAACGTGTGTAGTTTGAACTATGCAAAATGTTAAAGAGACTTCGTAGCTGTTTCTTACAATAAATACGTCTAAGGTAAAAAAAATTTCCAGGGACCCTTAAAATACTACTGTGGATCCCCAATTTACTATTTCGTTGCATGGGCCTCCAAAAATCTTATATGGACCTTCAGGAGCCATATGGACCCCGGTTGAGATACTTTATCATAGTAGGCTTAGAGAAGTGAGTAACTGGGAGAGGACCGAAGATAAAGTAAAGATAAAGAATAAAGAAAGCAAAAAGTAAAAGTGGAGAATAAATGTATATATAAAGCCAGTTAGGCATAGGCTCGGGGTTTAGGATTCGCTAGCTAAGGCTAAAGAACAAAGGGAAGAGAGCAGACATACACAGAATTTAGGGGTATTCTGCGGATAATGGTTGAATGTTGGAGGAGGGTACGAAGGCAATCGAATGATAAGCTCTAACTTTTAAGGAATTGTAGTGTTATGCGCGATTGATTTATCTGGTAAAGTGAAAATATGTAGGGTGTTGTTTTAGATAAGAATATGTTATAAGGGTTTGTGGAACCCGCTTATAGTATAAGGACATGTTTGCCTGATGAGGAAAAACCTGACGAGTACTACTAATCATTAAGAGGTTCAAAGAAAAAGGGGCTTATATAATAAACTACACCAAGTACCGAGTTAGAGGAAATACCAGATCGGATATAAAGAAAGCCAGCATTAGGAAGTAGTCAAATGATTAATAATTTGGAATGTTATATAAGTGGCTTTGATATTATCTAATTAGACAGTATAATCACCATTGTGTAAATCAGGTAATTCAGTTCAGAACAATAGTCGCGGGTAAGAGGTTTGGATAGTGTGTTTCATCTATTATTTAATATGCGCAGCACAAATAGCTGTATCTTGATATAAGGATTACTCAGTGAAAATGCTTTAAAATGACTAGGGTTTATAGGCTGCAACTTCTAGGTTAGATATCTTTGCTACCACTAATGCATAAAACTGGGTACATCACAAATAGAACGGTTAGTTCCTTCAATATAGCATACCATGCAAGTATAGTAAGAGTAGTTACGAAGTAATGGTAAAGAAGAACGAAACTAGAATGACTCGAACAATTAAGGAGATCAATCGACTTTTGGTTCAACAATAGGGAGAGTAAATTAGCTTGGCCCTAGGTTAGGAGCTATTATAGAGGTTGTTTAATGTCCTTAAAATGTCTAAAGGTGTAGGTCTACTTTCTTATTTATTAACAGCTCCATGCAACAAAGCCTGCACCTGTATTTGCTGTTTGAGTACGGTTTAACGACACTAATGATGTCCCAACTCAAACCAAATTTGGCAGGTTTTCTCTGTGTACACAACCGGAATATCCTATTTGATACTTACCATCCATTGGCCGGAACTACAGGTTTACTCAAACCTACCTGGTGCATATTTTTTTAGTTACCTTATTCTATCTGAATCCTTATTTTACTATTATATATATATATATATATCAGTCATTTGACAACGACCATGCTGGAGCACAGCCTTGAAGGGGTCTTTGGTCGAATGAATCGACTTATTTATTAAGCATAGTACTTATTATATCGGTGACTTTTGCTGAACCGTTAAGTTACGGGGACGTAAACACACCAATACCGGTCGTCAAACGGCAAGCACAAACACAAAGACACACACACCGACACATAGATACATATATATATATATATATGTGTGTGTGTGTGTGTGTGTGTGTGTGTGTGTGTGTGTGTGTGTGTATGTATGTATGTATGTATGTATGTATGTATGTATGTATGTATGTATGTATGTAAGTATGTATGTATGTATATGAGGGTGAGTCAAAAAGTAATGCCATTTTGTTTAGGACAGGTATAATTACCAACACAGGAACATGTATCATACATCAAAATGAAGCTGGTCCTCTGTGAATCACATCCTTACTTCTCAACATAGTCACCGTTTCTGTCAATAGCAATGTACCACCTTCGAATGAGAGCATGTATCCATGTCCCGTAAAATTCTGTTGACTGTTCTTTGAGACACTTCTTCACTACAGTTTTCACTTCCTTGTCCCTGGATTGTCATCTTTTCGGCCCCATGAAAGAGAGCTTGAGAGGCAAACATTATTCCAGTGATGAGGAAGTGAAAACTGTAGTGAAGAAGTGGCTCAAAGAACAGTGAACAGAATTTTACCGGACAGATATGCATACTTTCATTCGAAGGTGAAACATTGCTATTGAGAGAAACAGTAACTATATTGAGAAGTAGGGATGTGATCCACAGAGGACCAGCTTCATTTTGATGTATGATACATATTCCTGTGTTGGTAATTATACTTGTCCGAAACAAAATGGCATTACTTTGTGACTCAACCTCGTATACATATAAAGAATATGTGGGGTTTAGTTCACTTGCGATCTAAACGAATAAGCAGGAGAATAATGTTCATCGTCTACCATCTTTTTTCAGAGGATATGGATGTTGGTCGATACAGATCTTTAGTTAAAATCTCAGGTAAATCCAGGCGGTATTCTGCCAAAATACCGCCTGGATTTACCAGGGATTTTAACTAAGGACTTGTACCTTCATGGAAGTACCGACCAACATCCATATCCTCTGGGAAAAAGAAAAGTCGTGAATATTATTCTTCTAGCTAACTTTACTCTTTATACGTCTATTTATTCCTTTATTCTTCTATTTTCTTCCTTATAAGCTGTAAATTTTATTCCTTGTAATTTGTAAATTTTCTCTGTCTAAAATATTCAAATTTTGTCTCTGATGACGGAATGCCCAGTATGTGGACATGCTAACCTACAACAGGGGTTATCCCAGAAACGGCTGTAAGACTACAAATTCACCTTACCCTAATTAAATTATTCTAAATGACTTGAGATGCACGTTCTGCTTTGGTTTTTCATTTTTCTTTTAATATAATATAATGTAATATAATTAATATATATATACATACGTACGTACATACATACATACATACATACATACATACATACATACATACATACATACATACATATACACGACAGGCTTCTTTCAATTTCCGTCTACCAAATCAACTTACAAGGCTTTGGTCGGCCTGAAGCTATAGTAGAAGACACTAACCCAAGGTGCCACGCAGTGAGACTGAACCCAGAACCATGTGGTTGGGAAGCAAGCTTCTTATATCATATATTTTATAGATAGATAGATAGATAGATAGATAGATAGATAGATAGATAGATAGATAGATAGATAGATAGATAGATAGATAGATAGATAGATAGATAGATAGATAGATAGATAGATAGATAGATAGATAGATAGATAGATAGATAGATAGATAGATAGATAGATAGATAGATCGTTGCCATGCAAAATTTCAGCAATGCACGTGCATGAGATTATTCACACGTATTTGTTCCCGTGCCTTCCATGCTCGATGCAGCGCCCTCGAGAGTGTTTACGCAAGCTAAAATTTTATGTCCAATAAGGCTTGCACAGCACCTCACAGAACTTCTTCATCCTATTGTTATGAACCAGAGACAAGCAAAGGAAAGATATCCAGTCCCCATGTAGGTAGCAGTCTCAGGAATGTAGGAGTGCCATGGTCTCATGAGCAAGCAAAAGATCCCCAAAATGATGGATGCCGTTCCTTGCATATTTGGTTTTATATCAGAGTGACCAAGAGACACACACCTAACTACATGTACATGCAACTATAAATGTGTGTATGCATGTATGTATGTATGCATATATGTATTTATGTATGTATATACATACATACAGACAGACAGAGATGCACATATATATATATATATATATATATATATACACTCACATGCAAAGGTACCGCCCCTATATACACACACACACACAAACATATATATATATATGTGTGTTCGTGTGTGTGTGTGTGTGTGTGTGTGTGAAGTATTTATTATACAGAAGTACAAAGTAAATAATATCAATATTAGTGTATTAGTGTAGTAAAACAAAGAATAAAGCTGAAATAATTTTCTAATACCAATTTTATAACGGTTTCTTTTCTCGAATCTTCAGGAATAATAACGAACAATTTGGTCAATCATTGCATGTATAATAAAAACAAATACGTTGAGAAGTAGCGGGAAGCACGCGAGACTCGAATGGCAAAGCAAGTGAGAAAGTGCAATGTCATTGGTGCAGTCAACGAGCTCGTTCATAGAGACATGTAATTGTTGAATGATTAAAAAAATATGTTTGAGAAGAAAATATTTTGCATGTCTATGGTCGATTTATTACTGTCAGTTTTAGTAAAAAAATAAATGATAGTTTGTTTTTTTTTGTTTTTTTTTCAGTATATTTACTTCGTCTTCTCCGTATGTCACGATGGAGTGAGAAATAACAGCGTAAAATATACGCTGGTCTGGAAAACTTTAGCTCAAGTGATGGAAAGTCCATATTTCACTCAACGAGAGAGACAAAACCCTTAAAAATGACATTCGGTTTTCAAATTACAGATAGCCCACGAGATACGAGCATCTACCAGGAGCCATTGAACGAACAACAAGAAATAAGAAAAGAAAGAACAAAAAAGAGGACTCTTGAAATCCGAATTACGAAGTGCATTAAATCGCATCTGTGAGCCCATGAATTTCAGCCACAATTTTTACCTGAAAATCGATCGTATTTACTTGCCAATCGTTCTTCTTGCTCTCCGGACCAGCCGCATGGAGATCATACTAAAACAATTACAACAAACAGGAGTTGTTGAACCACTGAAAAATGCAATAAAAAATTCATCTACACATCCTCCAAAATACGTCTGAAATGTGAGAGAACCCACTTCTAATCGGTCCATCAATGCAATACCGTCCAACGAATGGTTTGAGCAATCGATTCAGACAGACGACACGGACAGACAATCTAACTGTCGGTTCGAACGGAACAACAATGTTGAAATGACGACAAACATTACTTCTCAGTACAGTTACTACTTTCATCTCTTATAGAGATTTTCTATCTAGCTACTTTGCTATATATATATATATTATATATATATATATATATATATTATATATATATAATATAATATAAATAATATATAAGTATATAAATATATGCATATATACATACATATATATACATAGCTACATATATATATGTATATATATATATATATATATATATATATATATATATATATATATATATATATATATACATACATATATGAGTACAGGACATAAAAAAACGTTGAACACAATGAGAAACGAAGCATAAAAACAAAAACATAGGAACGAACTTTTTTTCAAACAACGAAAATAACAGAGAAACAAGATATACAGCACAAGGAATATTCCCCTTCTTCAGTTGTCCCTGTTTCATCTAATTTGCGTTCGAAGGTAAGGACAAGACACGACTTCGTTGAAACAATCCTTCCCGCAAAGCAAATTTAAAAAATTAGGGATTTTTTGCGGAGGGTGAAAGTGGTAACAAGAACAGGACAGTAAGAACAAAACTGTAAAAACAATAAAAAAGTACAAACCGTAAAAGACAGAACAATGAGAACAAAACAGTAAAAACAAACGATGAGGGCTGTTAAGTCAAGACGAGGGAAAAATTATTCTGAACGCTTAAGGAGACAGCTTATGTAGAGACGGGATAAGCTGGTCTGGTCTTTGTGAAGATAGTCGGAAGATAGTTAGAAAGATGGCTTCCCTCTGATCACGTGTCAGCGACGAGAGAGTCGAGGAGGAGTAAGAAAGAGGGAACAGTGAATGGGGAGTGGAGAAGAATAGGGAAGTGTCGGAGAGAAAACCAGAAAGGATGAAGAACAAGAGACAATGGAACTTCTTTCAGTTTCCCTCTACTAAATCCACTCACAAGGCTTTGGTCAGCCCGAGGCTATAGTAGGAGACACTTGTTGTCTGAGGTGTCACGCAGTGGAACTGAGCCCGGAACCATGTAGTTGGAAAACAAGCTTTTTACCACGCAGCCACACTTGCGCCTAGACATGATTATCTCCCTTACAATAACTACCGCCATGACTCCACGTGTAAAAGTACGGAAAAATAGCTCAAATGGGCCAATAGCATGAATTTGAATAATCAAGTGATATAGGTACACGAAAAATGCTGCACAGGCATAAAAAATATGTTAGAAAATGAAACTAAAAACCGAACAGTAATTTTTATGTTATTGACTTCGATAATGTTACTTATGTATTAATATTATTATTATTGTTGTTGTTGTTGTTGTTGTTGTTATAATTATTATCATCAAATATAATTTTATGTGTGTGTGTTTATAGGTTGCTGCTATTGTTGTTTCCTATTATTAACGTATTTACTATTTTATTATCATATGTTATCATTTTCATTGTTCTTTTAGTAATGTTTATGAATCAATATCGCAGCAAGAAATTTTCGGTTATTTTTGTAATTATCACTGCATTTATTATCATCATCATCATCAACAACAACATCCCCACCACCACCACCACAATGATCATCGTCGTCGTCGTCGTCGTCACCATCATCATAATAATAATTTTAACGTTCTGTTGTTGTTGTTGTTATTATTGTTGTTATCGCATGTTAGTATACATGTATTGTTTTAATATTGTCTATAAATCAATTTTATAACTTGGACTACAAAGAAATGTTCGTTGGAAATACAACAGCACTGAAGTTTATTGAACTGAATTGAATTAAATCAAAAATCTATGGCAATCAGATAATAGAACATAGATATTACGCAACATAGCATTGTTATATATGATATTGTGTAGCTATTGGGCCAGATAGCATTACTCCATATGATATAACATAGATACTAGACAACACAACAGCTACGTATGATGGAGCGTAGTTAGTTATTTGGCAACATAACATTACATACATACGTACATACATACATACATGCATACATACATATATACATGCATATATATATATATATAATATATATATATATATAATATATATATATATATATATATATATATACATATATACGACGGGCTTCTTTCAGTTCCTTTTACCAAATCCACTCACAAGGCTTTGGTCGGCCTGAGGCTATAGTAGAAGACACTTGCACAAGGTGCCACGCAGTGGACTAAAACCGGAACCATGTATATATATATATATATATATATATATATATATATATATATATATACATATATTTATATACACACACACGCACGCACACACACATACACATACAGTCATACGCACACACATGCACACAGAGTACGAGAGGTATTTGGTAATTTAGTAAAGCAATTCTAATCTAGCAAAAAAACAAACGTAGTTTAATAAAAAATTAAACCACATTTTCTTGATCAGCTTTCTTATAAGATTGTTTTGTGAATCTGCCTTCAGCTTTGATGACTGCTTTAATACGGGACCGAAATCGTTGACATGCTCGCATTCAATGGTCCTTATTTATTTCGGACGTCATCTGGACAATGGTGACCTTCAGTGAAGCTACAGTATTGGGAAGATGTCAAGGCGGCGAGCTGGCAGAAACGTCAACACGCCGAGCGAAATGCTTAGCGGTATTTCGTGTCTTTAAGTTCTGAGTTCAAATTCCACCAAGGTCGACTTTGCCTTTCATCCTTTAGGGGTCGACAAATTAAGTACCAGTTGCGTACTGGGTAGATTTAATCGACTGGCCCCCTCCCCAAAAATTTCGGGCCTTGTACCTAGAGAAGAAAAGAATATTGGGAAGATGTCGATTAGTTTCCCTTTTACAAGCGCTCCAAATATAGTAGTCCATGCTATTTAAATCTGGTGAGTTGGGAGGAGTGAAGTTTGATGCTATATGATCATAAAGATTATCTGACCTCCATTCTTGAGTTTCGTGGGCTTTGTGAGAAGATACTGAGTCCTATTGAAACACATATGATCTTTTATTGCGCACTTCATCTATACAGGACCTAACAGCTGTCTTCAGCACCTCAACGTTTTCAGCACCTTTATTTCTAAAACCTTGTGAAAAGATTTGAAGTAGCATGACATGACTTTCGTTATTCTCCACTCTTAAAATCATCACAGCTACTGGAAAGTTAATGTGCATCACTATGGAGACATCAGAAGTATCATTTCTCTTGTTGCACATTTGATTGAAGTTTTTGCTCGAGGTTTTTCTCATTAGAGGAAAACCAGAGAAAGGGCTTTTAAGCTTGTTAGGTCACCGTTTTGGTATGGATCAAGCGGTTTTTCTGTGAATTTGCGGACATATCAGGTCATCCCATAAGTTCTGTCCGATTTTACCGTTTTTTAAATTGAATGAAATTTAATAGTATTTTAGATTGGAATTAAAAATTATTTTGATGCATTTGTGTACATTTAAACTAATTAAATATTATTTTACAGAATAATAGAATTAAAATTTCTTTGATTAAAACCCTTTTTAATATGGAAATATCCAATGAGTACAAAAAAGGAAACTCTGCAGCCGAAGCGAGTCGAAGCATACACTCAGTTTATGGGAAAGAATGCTTGAATGAAAGAACTTACAGAAGATGGTTTGCAAAATTCAGTAGTGATGATTTCAGCCTTGAAGATGAAGATCGAACTAGGATATCCTGTTGAGCTTGATGATAAGCTCCTTGAGGCATTACTTAAAGAAAATCGTGCATTATCAGTTGAAGAATTGGCAATAAGGCTTAGTTCAAACCATACAACTGTTCAGCGTCATCTTCAACAACTTGGAAAGGTTCCTAAACTTGGAAAATGGGTGCCTCATGAATTGTCCGAAAGCAACTGCAAATCCCGAGTTGACATCTGCTCTTCTCTCCATTCTCACGAACTCATTTCACCCTTTTTGGATAGACTTGTGACTGGTGACGAAAAATGGATCTTCTATCGAAATGTTAAACGTCGTAAACAGTGGCTTGGTAAAAGGGAAAAAGCTCAACCGCAACCGAGAAGGAAACTTCCTGGAAAAAAAGTTCTTCTCTCTATCTGGTGGGATTGCAAAGGAGTACTTCACTTTGAATTGTTACCACCTAATGCAACAATCAATGCTCAAATCTACTGTCAGCAACTAAAGCGTTTGAATCAAGCTTTGAAGAAAAAAGACCCACTTTAGTGAATCGAAAAGGAGTGATGTTTCATCAGGACAATGCGCGACCCCACACTGCAAAGATCACATCACAATAGATCGAAAAGCTTGGTTGGGAAAAAATTCCTCATCCACCTTATTCTCCCGACCTTGCTCCTTCATTTGTTTCGTAGTTTACAGAATCATTTGGGGGAGATAATTTTCGCAAGCCAGGAGGAGGCCGAAACTGACATTTCAGAGTTCTTCGCTTTGAAACCAAAAGAGTTTTACATTGATGGGATTAAAAAGCTTGTAAATAGATGGAAGGAAGTCATATATATTCAGGGAAAGTACAGTGATGGTTAGATTTCAATTAAATATAACATTTGATCACTTGTTTTCTTTATTCAAAATTCGGATAGAACTTATGGGATGACCTGATAAATTGACCTTTCCTCAGTACATATAACTGGTATCGAATGTTTCTCAAGCACCATACTGATGATAGTCCACTACGATTTGAAGTTCTTTGGTGATCACCCTCATTAATTTTCCAGCATCTTCATTGATGTAATGAACCCATTGGATATATTACGGTGGCCTTTTATTTCCCGAACGTTTTTTTTACTCTTTGATAGTTGAAACATTCTTATTCCTATCAGAAGCTTCTAATTCCATCTTAACTTTGTGCACATAAGATCTTGCAACATTTAGAAATTTGACAATTTCTAAATCGCTGTATACCCCATATATGGCAAGCATGACTGTATGTCCTTTCATTTTTTATGTTAGAATTTCATCTGCCATGAGGAAATCTGACATAAATAACTTTTAAATTGATTTGAGGTTAGCAAAATACTGATAATTAAGTGTCCTCAATTACCCTCCATCACCCAGTTTATATGGTAATATAATTTATTTGAAAATGTGACATAGCTAAAAGATAACATACCGTAGCTTGCAGATAACATAGTATAGTTACTAAATTATCTAGTATATCTAGCGGGTGACATAATATAGGTTTAAAATTTTTGGCACAAGGCCAGCAAGTTCGAGGGAGAGGTTAAGTCGATTACAGCGACCCCAGTGATGAACTGGTACTTATTTTATCGACAGTGAGAGGATGAAAGGCAAAGTCGACTTCGGTGGAATTTGAATTCAAAACGTAAAGACGGGCGAAATGCCGCTAAGCATTTTGCCTAGCGTGCTAACGATTCTGCCAGCTCGCCGCCCTCAGATGAAAAATATAGTTACTAAATTACTTATATAGCAATCAGCATGGCGGCAGTCAAATGACCGAAGCACATAAAAGATAAAAGCCTAGGTAATGTGGTTATGGGCAAAGAAGATGAGAGGATCACAGCTGGAACGTTTTGTTAATGTAGATCGTCGATTAAGATTACCAACACAAGGAAACCCGCTTGAGGGTAAAGAAAGCATATGTAGAGAGTGTCTCACCGCACACGATTTATCGTTGCTTGTCAGAATGTGCAGCACTGCCGACAGCTAGTTGCAAGTATTGTTAATATGGATCATCAGATCTGTGAATCGTACCTTGATGTTCGACCGACTACCACCTGGTGCTATTGTATCTAATCAAAGTTGACTTGGGGCTACACAACACCAATCACAACTACGTCCACTAAATACGCAGAATTGTTTTTATTCAATTTATTCTAAGGTGTGCAGTTTTCCCTCCCGAATACAAATCGACACATTCAATGTCATTTGTACTTCAGTAAAGTACAACAAACTACTTACTGCACAGTACAGTCATGTAGAATACCTTTTATCAAACCTGATCTGTTGTAAATTAATTGGTTTGTGGTAACTTTTGTTATTATAAGGTAGGCACGAGGTGGTAACAAAAAGGTCCATGTGGCCACCATAATTTTGGAGCTCAGTCAGACATATAAAAAAAACTGTAGTATTTTTAAAGCATACGAGGTAATATCAAAAAGTTACCGGGTTAGTTAGGTTTAATAAAAAAATTAACTTCTATTAAAACCTAAGTGTTAGCATCATCTCCTTCGAAATAGTCACCTTGTACAGCAATATACTGGTCCCAAGTTTCCTACCACTTTTGGAATCCGGTCTTGAAGCCGTTTCCGTAAGCGAGTCGAGGACCTTCTGCGTTTCGCTCTAGATCTCGACAACAGTGTTAAAATGGTGACCTTTGAGCTGCCTTTTCATCTTGGGGAAGAGATGGAAGGCCGCAGGTGCTAAATCTAACGAATAGGACGGGTGCAGGAGCGATACTAAGTTGCTTTTGGCGTGAAACTCCCGAGTGAGGAAAGCTTGATGACAGGGTACATTGTTGTCGTGAAGAATCTAATTCTTCACGCTCCACAGATCCGGTCGCTTTTGATTAATAGTCAGGACCTGGGGATCGAATTTTCGATGCACAATATCGCAGATGTTGACAAAAAACAACGAGCATACTTTTGTTTGAACCGTGGCTTTGGCGCACCTTCTTCGGTCGTGGAGATGAAGGCTTCTTCCATTGTAACAACTGCTTCTTCGTCTCACAGTCGTACCTGTAGACTGGTGGGTCTATCCGACGTCTTAACTGGCGGAATCGTTAAGAGGTCGGTTAGAATGTTCGAGCTATTTGTTCTGGCTCTCTACACTCTTCATTCAAATCCCGCCGCGATCAACATTAACTTTCAACTTTCTCAGGTCAATAAAGTACCAATCAAGTACTTTGATCGATTTTCACTCTCAGTTTCTAGTGATTGGTTAGGTTTTGCTATTAGAAAGGTCGTGCGGGAATTACATGCAGCCTCTGTTCTCCAGCAATTTCTATTTACAAGAAACAGGATAATACCACTGGAATCGTCGAAAGACAAACCAAAGAGCAGAACAGCACGAAATGGAAATAAAATAAATGACCTCAATATACTAGAATTTGCCTCGGATTAATATTTCATAACGTAACATCATGCACACACACACACACTCACACACACATGTATATGTATGTATGTATATATATATTTGTGTGTGTGTGTGTGTGTGTGTGTAAGAGTGTGGTTTGGACTTAAACATATTAACACGCTTTCTTTTCAATACCATTTCTCTAATGAAATATGAATAAGAGAGCTGGTAGTCTCGGTCAGCACATTCGACTGCTGTTTACGAACGTTGCATTATGCGCTCAAATAGGATTGCACAATATATTGCAAATAGTATGCACGTTTTCAACGATATTATATTGATTGATTTAACTAAGCACCAGTTACTTCTGACAGTCAAATTACAAAATTTCTTGTAATTTTGCTTTCTTTTTTATTTCTAATTTCTTTTTCTGTTCTTTGTTTTTTGTTGTTGTTTTTTAATTCTTGCTGTCTCTCATTTCTATAAAGTACAATAAAATAATTGGCTTTATATTACGCTGGAGAAAATGTGTAGAATGCATGTCTTCACGCGCTAAGGAGTGCGTATGCAGAGCATCAACAAATTACGTATGTGTTGATGCGTGTCTTGCATACGTGTCTCTTTGTGTGTGTGTGCGTGTGTGTGGTGTGTGTGTAAGAGTGTGGTTTGGACTTAAACATATTAACACGCTTTCTTTTCAATACCATTTCTCTAATGAAATATGAATAAGAGAGCTGGTAGTCTCGGTCAGCACATTCGACTGCTGTTTACGAACGTTGCATTATGCGCTCAAATAGGATTGCACAATATATTGCAAATAGTATGCACGTTTTCAACGATATTATATTGATTGATTTAACTAAGCACCAAGTTACTTCTGACAGTCAAATTACAAAATTTCTTGTAATTTTGCTTTCTTTTTTATTTCTAATTTCTTTTTCTGTTCTTTGTTTTTTGTTGTTGTTTTTTAATTCTTGCTGTCTCTCATTTCTATAAAGTACAATAAAATAATTGGCTTTATAATTACGCTGGAGAAAATGTGTAGAATGCATGTATTCACGCGCTAAGGAGTGCGTATGCAGAGCATCAACAAATTACGTATGTGTTGATGCGTGTCTTGCATACGTGTCTCTTTGTGTGTGTGTGCGTGTGTGTGTGTGTGTGTGTGTGCGTGAGTACGCGCGCGCGTGTGTGTGTGTATGTGTATTTGATAGGACTGTCTGTGTATATCTGAATATATATCTGTATGTATGTGTATGCCTTTGATGTATCTGTTTACATCTCTTTGCACATAAATGTGTGTGTGTATACATATTATACACACGCATATGCATATATATATGTATATATGCACAACTGTTTGCTTATATATGATACATGTGTATACATATATATACATATATGTGTGTATACATATATATATATATATATTATATATATAGACTATATATATGTATACATACATATACATATATATTATATAAAGACTATATATATGTATACATACATACACATATATATATATATATATATATATATATATATATATATATCATATACATGCATACATATGTAAGTAGCATATATGCTACATGTACGTCTGATGCGCCTGATTGCATATATTTGTGTATATGTGTATGTGATTGTCTATATGCGTGCGTGTGTCTGCATATGTATGTGCGCATCTGTCGGTTGGTATGGTAGCCGAATTCGGCCGACAGACGGAACTAATCAGAATTTTAGCTGTTCACTTTTCAACAATTATGTTGCCTCTTTTTCCCTCTTTTTCTAGCAGGCATGTACATGCACATATGCATTCGCACATATAAATGCACATATACTCACTCTTTCTCTTTTTCACACACACATACATAAATGTATATATACATATATATATACACACACACACACATGTGTATGCATATATGTATATATCTATATGTATATATTCATACACACATAGACACACTCATACATGTATTATATATGCACATGGACAGACTCACACCAACGCGCATGAATCAATGTAATACATACATACATACATACATACATACATACATACATACATACATACATACATACATACATACATACATCCATACATACATACATTCATACATACATACATACATAATTTATGATAATACATACTTAAATCAAAACCTACACATCTACACATGATTCCAAATGTTGCACAGATACAGATATACATTCGTACAAAAATTCATACATACATATGTTTGTATATAAGAACACATATACGAAAGCGCACGAACATACACGCATGTGTATATATTAACTACATAGATAAACCAAACGGAGGAGAGACTTTATACATAAGCATACAAGCAGCTGTTGTTATCAACTATACAAAACAGAAGGCGCAACATCCATTAATCTTTTCAGTTCCTCCCAGATTGGTCTAAATAGTGTGGTTAATATTTGGTTTGAGCTGTAAACCGAAACGCCCTACCTGGTCGCTAGATTTGCTAGAAATAGTGACCTAACTCTCTCAAAGTATGCCGTACTATTTTAGAAAATATGATTCTATAGTTCCATGATATAGGAAAATGGCTGTATGGCCACGGCTGGAATTCTTTTCATTCTGTCTCCATTGATAACAATGTTGTTGTTATAAATGGCCACCCGTCGAAGCCATTCAGAATCATCTAATTGGTCTGTCAAGGCTGTCCTCTGTCGCCTTTTCTGTGTGTACTGAATCTAAAGCCACTACTGCCGGAACTGGAGATACTGAAGAGCATCTGCGCAGTCTATGATGTGGCATGTGCAGATGACGTCAGCACAATAGCGCCGGAAACCAAGCATATCAAGATGATCGGCACCACTCTTAAGGAGCATGTGGCTGTAACAGCAGCTAAAATCAATAGGTGCGTCTGCTGCTCGGCACCTAGAAAGGTAGATCTATGCTATCCAGCTACATCATAGAGCGCTGAGCGGACAGACCAAACAAATTGCTAGCAGCTGGGACAAGAAGATGAGCAGAGTGCCTAGTTTCACCTAGAAATATGTGAGAAGAAGCTATTTCTGTAAGGCGGAGCAGAGATGTCGAATTCCTACATTAAGTCCAATTTCTATGATCGCTTAACTTTTGTACCTTGCCCCGGTTCACGTCTCACTGAGTTAGAGCAATTGCTTTCCCGCTTTTTGTAAAAGGAATATGTACCAGTGATCGAGGTTTCCACTTACTGTCAATGCCTTCTTCCTAGAGGACTAAGCATGCCATCACTGATGCTGCTCAGGCACGTGCTGAGACTGCAACATTTTCAGCAATTCCAACACAGTGAACACGTGTGATCGAGGTTTATGAGGTGCAATTTTTTCTATAACTCGTTTCTTTCACAGATCTACAGTCCGAAACAGAGTGCTTGGCATCTACAATGTCAAGTCGGGTAATACAGTAGGCAGAACTTCCACCTTGGCTTTCTATAGATGATTAGATGTGGACAAAAGCAAGGACGTAATCGAGGTAACGCTCGACGTTAATGAAAATCAATTCGTTTGACTGATGCATGGGGCTCTCGGACCGGTATTCATGGATAATTTCCAGAAATCCCTGGGCTGGCACTTCTAAAGGATTGGGAGTGGCATTACCGGTTCCAGATAAACTCTGTAGACACGAAAGTAGTGTCCGTCGGGCCGATCTGAGATACGCGCTGGGCAACGAAACCGCCCTACACCTACATGTGTAGGCGAAAGAAGTTGTGCTCTGAACGAGAAGAAAGGCCTGAAGACAGATACTTTCCTTTTTGGCCAAACTATCATCAACTTGAAAAGGAAAATGAGGTTGGGGAGAGAAGTACTACTTCCCAACAAATTTATTGAAAGGTGGATAAGAAAGGAGTATGGCCGAGTAAACGGACTTCCTCTGAACATGTGCTTGAACATTGGAGAAGGACAGCTGGAGAAAAGCACTTCCACGTGTAACCTTCGGAGGTCTCTCTTTGCAGTCTTCTTAAATTTTATATTTTTGATGTTTATACATTTTTGCAGCCAGTTTTAAGTAATCCCACACTGTATCGATCACATTTCTTAAAAATAATCTTTGTGGTCTCTAAAGATAACATTTCATTATTATTATTGTTGTTAGTAAGGCGGCGAGCTGGCAGAAACGTTAGCACGCCGGGCGAAATGCTTAGCAGTATTTCGTCTGCCGCTACGTTCTGAGTTCAAATTCCGCCGAGGTCGACTTTGCCTTTCATCCTTTCGGGGTCGATTAAATAAGAACCAGTTACGTACTGGGGTCGATATAATCGACTTAATCTGCTTGTCTGTCCTTGTTTGTCCTCTCTGTGTTTAGCCCCTTGTGGGTAGCAAAGAAATAGGTATTTCGTCTGTCTGCACGGTCTGAGTTCAAATTCCGCCGAGGTCGACTTTGCCTTTTATCTTTTCGTAGTCGATAAACTAAGTACCAGTTGGGTACTGGGGTCGATGTGATCGACTCTCCCCCTCCCCACAAAATCCAGGCCATGTGCCTTTAGTAGAAAGGATTGTTATTATTGTTGTTAGCAAGGCGATGAGCTGGCAGAATCGTTAGTACGCCGGGCAAAATCCTTAGCAGCATTTCACCCGTCTTTACGTTCTGCCTTCAAATTTTGCCGAGGTCGATTTTGCCTTTCATCTTTTTGGGGTCGATAAATTAAGTACCAGTCAAGTACTGAATACCGCTGAGGTCGACTTTGCTTTCCATCCTTTTGGAGTCGATGAAATAAGTACCTGTTGAGCACTAGGGTCGATTCAATCAACTTAACCTCTCCTCTCAAATTCCTAAAATTTGAAACCATTATTCAGGCAGTGTAAGGTGGCGAGCTGACAGAATCGTTAGCTTGAAACCTTTTGTATGTGTGTGCAAGCATGTATGCGGGTATGTATATATTTTTTGGCGAATGTGTGGGTGAGCATGTGTGTGTTTCAAGTGAGGGTGGATGAGTATATACATATAGGCACATGTACATGGGTGTGCGAGCGCACGTGTGTATGTATGGTCATGCGCGCTTATGCAATTGCTATGAACATTTTTACTCCCTTACCTTTACTCTCTCCCCTTACTTAGCGGTCATTCTAATAGCTCTTTTGTCTTAATAATGGTCAATCACACAGTAATTTCCCTTTGTTTAACGATCATTTTCATAGCTTGCTTTTTTTTTTTTTTTGATGGCCCTATAACTGAAGAGATGCCGTTGAATTATTAGTCCAGTTCTACATTCTATGTATCGAGTACTCCCAGTACTCTTTTAATGACAGTGGCTAACTTAATTTGTATCATTTAGCACCGTGAATCGTTTTGGTCCTTTTGAGTTGAGCTCTTTTATTTTAAGCAACGTGTATGTATGTGTATGTGAGCGTTTATGCATGAGTGTGTGTATGTGTATGTGTGTGTGTGTGTGTATGTGTGTATGTGTGCATGTGTGTGTGTATGTATGTGTGTGCATGCGTGTGTATATGAACCTGATGGTTGCCATTTATGAGGACAACATGTACTCAAAAGCTAGTCTATACATTTCGGCTATTTGAAGCTATTTGTAAGCCATCAACATAGACATAGAAGCAAAAACAAAAACAAAGTTTTTCAGAGTTAGAAATATGTTGAAATCTATTTTTAATATTTCAAATCGTAATAAAGATATTTATTTAAAGCTATTTTCAAATGTTCGAAACAGATAAATGTTTTAAAAACAACAGAAATGTGTGTATGTGTGTGTCGTGAGAGCCATGGGTGTGTGGTCGAGAAGTTTGCTTTGCAGACAGTTGGTTCCACGTTTATTCCCAAAGCGGATGTATCGAGGATAAGTATGTTCTGCCATAGCCTCGAGACGACGATAGCTTTGTTAAGAGAAATTTTTTTTGAGTAGAAATTATTTGGAAGTCAGACAGATGTGTATATATATATACATGAGCATGTATTTGTATGTGTGTGTGTGTGTATGTGTGTGCGTGTGTGCGTGTGTGTGTGTGTGTGTGTATGTGTGTGTGTGTGTGTGTGCGTGAGTGCGTGTGTTTTATATATATATATATATGTTCTTGTACGTGTGTGTTTGCATGTATGGTGTGTATACCGTTTATCTTTTACTTGTTTCAGTCATTGGACTGCAGCCATGCTGAAGCATCATGTTGAAAGGTTTAGTCGAACAAAATCCTTCGCGTACTTACTATTTAAGCTTGAGACGTATTTTATCGTTTTCTTTTGCCGAAACGCTACATTTACAAGAACCTAAACAAACCAAGTTCGGTTGTCAAGCGGTGGTGGATAAACACAAAGACGCATACATACATACATACATACATACATACATACATACATACATACATACATACATACATACATGCATACATATATAATTCTTTCATTTTCGGTGTACCAAATCCACTCAAAAAGCTTTTGTCGGCCCTAGACCATAACATAAGACACTTGCCCAAGGTGCCACGCTGTAGAACTGAACCCAAGACCACATGGTTCGGAAGTAGACCCTTTAATCCAATGTCCCAATACAGTTGGGATATAGCAAAACTCGTAAAAATACAGTGAAACTAGTAAAAAATATAAAAGCATACACACACAAACGTATGAGTGTGAATATATATATATATGTGTGTGTGTGTGTGTGTGCGTGTGTGTGTGTGTGTCATTTTACAATCATATACATAACTATAACTAGGGGTTAGCTTTATGCGTCGCCACGTACTGATTAGAAATAGACGCTAAAGTCTTTTTTACTACCATAAAATCTCCGAGAAACAACACACTTTTAATGTAGGCAAAAGAAAAGTTATGAATCAACAAGGTCGGTCAATTATGAACGCGTTTCGAACTTAAAGTAAAACATATTAGTAAGTAATAGGTTTTATAAGTTCGAAACGCGTTCATAATTGACCGACCTTGTTGATTCATCACTTTTCTTTTGCCTACATTAAAAGTGTGTTATTTCACGGAGATTTTATGGTAGTAGAAAAAGACTTTAGCGTCTATTTCTAATCAGTACGTGGCGAAGCATAAAGTTAACCCCTAGTTATAATTATGTATATAATTATAAAATAATTTGTAAAATTTACCTAAAAGGTTTTTATTTCCGTACTGGCTACCTGGTAAAATTATTACTGATTTTACCCTATATTATTAATATATATTTATTTATTTATTTATTGCGTGTATGTGTGGGCGGGTGTGTACGTTCTTTTCGTTATTAATGCATTTTTCATTTATTGTGTAACTGAACGCCACGCATCCTGACTTTTGTTAACAGTAAGGTTTTATATATTTTTGGGGACGCTATCTTCTTTCTTTCTCTCTCGTCTTCATATTCCTTTTCTAACATCCCAACTTCCTCTCTTCCTCTGTCTCGTTTTCTCACTTGTAATTGTAGACCTTCTCCCTTCCTCTCTCCCTTCCTTCCTTCCTTCCTCTCTCTGCCGCTCGTTCTCCCTCTCTCTCATCCTCTTTCCCTTCTATCTACTGCCCACATGTGACCCGTGACTAATTTTCTCATCTGTCTGTCTTTTGCCACCAGACGCTTAGCTTGCCGGTCAACATCTATCTCTTCTCTTTCTATATCCATTCAGGATTTCTTCCAGGCATTACCCATCATTCCCGTCTGTTTGACAGAAAGGCGGTATTTATTCAATCTTCGTCAATCGTTTCAAATTACATTTGTTTACTTTCGAACGTCTACTCTCTATCGTTTTGTTTACTTGAGCCCCAATTCTCCGCAAATTTTGCGAGTGCCGCCACTATACAAAGTTGTCAGTCTTGTCGTTAAAGGCATGAAATTGTGTACTAGTATTTCAGTCGATAACTGATGAAGAGTTAGGGTCCTTCTGTGTCTTTCTTATGTGTACGTTTTTTAGAATTGATTGCATTTTTCTTATATATATATAAAACAAAGATGTACAGGCGAAAATTCACTACGGCCGTTTCAAGCGACTCCTTTAACTGATTAGTGAAAACATCACATCATTTGAAAGAAGCCGTTCTCGTCAGACGACCGCATATACTTCAAACATAAGTATACAATATTTCCTTAACGTATTCACATCAATAATGGTACTCAAAATATTTACTTTGTTTCCTTTGTCATATTTGTGGCAGAATGAGTTTAGAAAATAACGCATACCATGTTAAGTTTACTATAATTTAGAGAGTAGCAGGGGGGGGGACAGGATAAAAGGAGTGGTGACCTAGTAACTTACATTTAGAAGACTTTATGAAGAATGTAGTCTTCAACCGTTTAGAATCAAATCCATTGGCAATTGTCAACTGTATTCTAGTAAATGTGATAAATCAATTAATGTTCGACAATCTACTAGACTCAGTGTACTGGACCATAGATCTAGCTTTATCTACACAAAAGGGTAGGGCGTAGAGTTAGTAGTAAGGGAATGTCTGATGAGGAAGGGGTGATAATTGGAAGGAAGAAGGATAGGGATGGCCAATACTTATTTTGATTAAGGGGAATATAATGAAAAACCAATATATATATATTCTTTTATTCTTTTACTTGTTTCAGTCATTTTGGCTGCGTCCATTCTGGAGCACCGCCTTTTGCCGAGCCGCTAAGTTACGGGGACATAAACACACCAGCATCGGTTGTCAAGCGATGTTGTGGGGACAAACACATACGCACATACATACATACATACATATATATATATATTATATATTATATATATATATATATTATATATATATGTTATATATGTATTTATGTATGTATGTATGTTATGTATATATATATTATATATATATTATATATATATATATATATATATAGTATACGACTGGCTTCTTTCAGTTTCCGCCTACCAAATCCACTCACAAGTTTGGTCGGCCCGAGGCTAGTAGAAGACATTTTCCCCAAGTGAATGCAGTGGGACTGAACCCGGAACCATGTGGTTGGTAAGCAGGTACTTACCACACAGCCACTCCTGCCGCCTTATATATATATATATATATATATATATATATATAATATATATATATATATATATATATATATATATATATATATATATATATATATATATATATATATATATATATATATATTATATTATATATATAATATATATATATATATATATATATATATATATATATATATATATATATATATATATATATATACAGGAAGCTTTACGAAAATAAACAAAAGACGAAGGCAGGTGGAGTACAAACAAACAATTGTATTAGTATGGCGCTCAGGAATAGAAATAAAACAAGTCTTTTACGTTTCGAGCCTACGCTCTTCAACAGAAAGATACACAGAAAAGAAACACGGAGAGAAAAAAGGAAAGAAAAAAATGCGTGCAGGAGCTAACGAATCAACATGGCGGTCTGATTTCGGCCAGAAGTCAGAGATCAGACGTTAGACGCAAGAGGGATAGTAGGGGAGATAACAAGGTCAAATGACCTCACCCCAACATAAGGGTGCGTGTGTGTATGAGAGAGTATGTATGTGCGTATGAAAGGTCTGAATGGGTGTATGTATTATGATGTGATGTGTAATGTCGTATGGTGTAGTGTAGTGTCGTATGGTGTAGTGTAGTATAGTGTGGTGGGAGGTGGGGGAAGCCATGTGGGGTGTGGGTTCGGCTGGGGTTGGGGTAGAGTAGGGGTTGTGGGGAGAGTGAAAGGGGGAGAGAAGAGAGAAGGAGGAGTGGAGGAGGGAAGAGAGATGAGGGGGAGGGGAGAGGAGATGAGGGGGAAAGGATAGAGGAGATGAGGGGGAGAGGGGAGGAGGAGGAGGGAGAGATGAGATGAGGGGTGAGGGGGGAAAGAAGGAAGGAGAGGAGAGGAGAAAGGGAAAGGAGGGGGAAGAAGGAAAGAGAGAGAGGGAAGGGGGAGAGAGAAGGATGGAGAGGAGAAGAGGAGGAGGATGGGAAATGAGGGGAGAGGAGGGGGGAATGGGAAAGGATGGGAGAGAAGGGGAGTGAGGGAGCAGAGAGAAAGAGAGAAGGGGAAGAGGGAAGAGGAAAGAGGAAAGAAGAGGAGGGAAAGAGACATACACACATACATGGTTTAAATATACAAAAAACAAAAGACTAAGACAGGTGAGGGAACAACATGCTGATGTATCACTTTGATGCTTGGCGAAAATGGTAAAGTCTCTGACGTTTCGGGCCAAGGCCCTTCGACAGAGAGGGATGAGAAGAAAAAAGAGTTCATATTAAGTGAGTTTTTGACTGTGTATACTCTTTTACGGATTTTTGTATTTGTTTTTTTATTATGGCCATGCTAGATTATCACCTTCAGAACGTTCTAGTCGATCATATAGACTCCAGTACATACTTCCTTACTTATTTTATCCATCAAATATCTATATCTAAATATATTGTATCATTCTGTCTACCTATCTATCTATCTATCTATCTATCTATCTATCTATCTATCTATCTATCTATCAATCTATCTATCTGTGTATGTGTGTGTATGCATATATGTATGTACATACGTATGTATGAATATATATATGTATGCATATATGTATGTACGTATGTATGTTCTTTTCGTTCTCTTTTTAATATATATATATATGTGTGTGTGTGTGTTTGTGTGTGTGTGTGTATGTATGCATGTATGTATGTATGTATGTATGTATGTATGTATGTATGTATGTATGTATGTATGTATGTAGAAGATCTAAGTTCAACCATACTTTGCTGCAGACAAGTTGGTATGTAACCTGTTGCTCCAATAATAAGAAGTGTGAAGCTGAAAGTGTATCTTGAGTACTGGATTTGCAAATTCCTTACCAATGCTTCATAGATGTCTTCTTCCTCTTGTATTTTTCTAACCACATTCGTGTCCAGAGGGCAACTGGTTTCCACAACAGAACATCTTTTCTTCACGGTCCCACACAACGATATCTGATGTATATCTATCTGTATATATATATTTGTATGTGTATGTTTGCGCGCGCGCGCGTGTGTGTGTGACTGGTAAGAATACTTCTAGGAGGTATATAATAATTACAATTATTGCTCAGACCGGAATAGATTCTTAAAACCGAACACAGGGAGATGGAATCAAGGAAAACAAGGGTTGGCTGCAGGTAATGTACCGGTCATATATATAGGATTCGATTCCTAAACCAAAAGACGCGTTATGTCCTTGAACGAGGCTTTTCTTGTAGGATTGAATTTGTTATTGATATTGCGTGATTGTCCCTCTTTGGGAGTCTAATTATGGGTAATACTTGATTAAGGATTTCTAGTTGGGGGACTTTTTGTTGCATATATATGTAATATATATATTTATATATATATGAAGGTGTGTGGTCTAGTGGTTAGGGTCATGCACACATTATCGCCGGATCGTGGGTTCGATTCCGCTACCGGGTGGCGCGTTGTTTTCTTGCACAAACCACTTCATTTCACGTTGCTCCAATCCACTCAGCTGTATATGGTCAATCCTGCAACGGAATAACCTTCCGATTAGGAGGAATCTTAGCTAACAGGGTGGCAAAAGCTAAAATGATGCGAAGTGCATTGTGACCAGCAATGTATAACAACACCCGATAGTCTGGTCAATACCATCATATATATATATATATATATATATATATATATAGGGAGAGAGAGAGAAGGGGAGAAGAGGAAGGAGGGAAGGCGGGAGAGATAGCAGTCTTTCACATTTCGTGTCTTCCCGTCACAAGAGAACTGAGGAACGATAACTGACCGAGGTAGCACGCAATGGTATCGAACCATGTGGTTGCGTAGCGAGCTTATTAACCACAAAACTGTGTCTACGTCAACGCATGTAAATTGAACTAAGAACTTCTACATTATTTAATCGAGCTAAGAAAGATACGTTGCGAGGTTGATTTCGGCAGGACTTGAACTCAGAACGTAAAGGACCGTAACTATTGTTGTTATGTTGTTTTTTTGTTTTATACAAAAGTCAACAATTAAGAGTTTCCCATATAATATAACTGAAGAATTGTCTGCCTTTTTTTTTCTGTATTATTAATTTGTTTGTCTTTCTAAATACTTTATTGTTCTGTGAGAAACTAAACACCAAGTGGATCGTGTATTTGGCGTGGGAAATTTTTGAAAAGAGAAAAGGAAGGAGTGGATGCTTTAGTTGCGGCCCCTCCGTTTATAGAATGATGGAAATGTCAAAACAAAGAAAGGGCTAATAGCAAGGTCGAATACTTATTTTACAGCATTTAATTCTTGTCTGCATTTAGCAGCAGTCTTGCTAATGAGGTATGCTGTAATCGTCTATTTATAACTATATGTGCGTATGTGAGGATAAATACACACTCACATATATCCATAGCTATCTATATACCTATCTATCTATTTATCTATCTATATATACATATATATCTATATATTATATATATATATATATATATATATATATACATATATATATATATATATATATATACATATATATATATACATATATATATACATATATACATATATACATATATATACATATATATATAATAATATATATTATATACATACATATATATATATATATATAATATATAATAATATATATATATATTATATATATATATATACTACATTATATATATACATATATATAATATATATATATATATATATATACATATATATATATATATATATATATAATATACATATATATATATATATATATATATATATATATATATATATATATATATATATATAGTGGAGGCGCAATGGCCTAGTGGTTAGGGCAGCAGACTCGCGGTTGTAGGATCGCGGTTTCGATTCCCAGACAGGGCGTTGTGAGTGTTTATTGAGCGAAAACACCTAAAGCTGCACGTGGCTCCGGCAGGGGGTGGTGGCGATCCCTGCTGTACTCTTTCGCCACAACTTTCTCTCACTCTTTCGTCTGCTGGCCTGCTCGCTTAGCCAGCGGGGTGGCGTCATTTGAAGGCTAAAACAATGCGAGGCGCATTGTGACCAGCTATGTGTAACAACATCTGATGGCCTGGTCGGTCACGGTAATATATATATATATATCTTTATATATATATATACATCTTTATATATATATATATATATACACACACACACACACAGAGACCATGGTTTGGTTGTATATATCATATATTCGCTAATTGTTTAAGTGCGCATGTAGACGTGAGTAGAGACAGACACCCCTTGACCTAGCGGATCATCCAGAATGTGACGGCTGGAGGGAGAGAGGCCTGCATCAGCACCCAGCTTTTACTCATTACGACTGAGCTGATTGGAGTACTTAACTCAAGGCGCAACGCACCGCCTGGTCTCGATATTGAACCGACGACCTTATGCTCATGAGACGAATATCCTAATCACTGAGCCGCGCACCTTCGCACCTTCGCACACACATGCACCCTTACTCACTCAGTCTCTCTCTTTCACTCACTCACTCACACACACACACACACACACACCACACACACAGAGACCATGGTTTGGTTGTATATATCATATATTCGCTAATTGTTTAAGTGCGCATGTAGACGTGAGTAGAGACAGACACCCCTTGACCTAGCGGATCATCCAGAATGTGACGGCTGGAGGGAGAGAGGCCTGCATCAGCACCCAGCTTTTACTCATTACGACTGAGCTGATTGGAGTACTTAACTCAAAGGCGCAACGCACCGCCTGGTCTCGATATTGAACCGACGACCTTATGCTCATGAGACGAATATCCTAATCACTGAGCCGCGCACCTTCGCACCTTCGCACACACATGCACCCTTACTCACTCAGTCTCTCTCTTTCACTCACTCACTCACACACACACACACACACACACACACACAGACAGACAGGCAGGCAGGCAGGCAGGCAGGCAGACAGACAGACAGACAAGTCTACATATGTGTCCGTCGGAAAATCTCCCATGAATGCCTTCTGCTTAAAGAATGTATAGCTAAGCGCAGACTAACATCTTTAATGTCGCGAGCAATTTTAATCAATTATGTGAACAGAATACATTAACAATGTTTCAAACAGATAAGCCAAGACAGAGATATGCGTCTACACAGACACACATGTTGTTGTTGTTGGTGTAGTTGTTGTTGCTACTGCTGCTGTAGTCATCGTTGTCGTTGTCATCGCTCAAGTCAACTCAGTAACATAAAAAAAAATAATAACAATAATCATTAGTGTTAATGATAATGCTTGTCAACGCGAAAATTCATATCTATTTCAAATCAGGTAAGACAACTCCGCAATTAGTATCGATTAGAATTTGAAAGGGGTGGGTCAAGGAATAGCGAGTGAATCTGAATAATTGAGATATACGTCATTCATTCAGATAGCGTTACTGGTGTGCATGTGGCCACTCAGTTCCTTTCTGGCGAAAACTCATCTAAATTATCTGACATGAATTGCTGGGGCTTTACTGAAAAATTTGTGTGCATGTCAGTGTCGTAGTGATGTTGTTCTTGCTGCTGCTGCTGCTACTACTACTACTACTATTAGTACTACTACTACGACTACTACTACTATACTACTACTACTATAACTACTTCTACTATTACTAACATTAATAATAATAAGAAGAAGAAGAAGAAAAAGAAGAAGAAGAAAAGAAGAAGAAGAAGAAGAAGAAGAAGAAGAAGAAGAAGAAGAAGAAGAAGAAGAAGAAGAAGAAGAAGAATTATTATTATTATTATTATTATATTTGCTGCGGAACACAGTTGTGAATAGAAACACAAGGAACCTGTTACTGTTTTTTTTTTGTTTTGTTCTTTTTTGTAGCCCCCAGAGGGGTGATTTTCGACCCACCAAATAATCTTGGGGAACATTAAATTTAATTGAATCGAATACAACTCAATAAGATGGTGGACCGCGTCTTGAAAGAGATGAGAAAAAACAAAACAAAAGCTCCTACCAATATGGTAATGGATGAAGATTTCCCTCCCCTTTCCTCTGTTACAGGAGGAGGAGAAAAACAAGACTGTCATGGTACAAAGTCCAACTAACAGTAACAACAATAATAGCAGGAACACTAACAGCGATAGAAATGGCAACAGCAACAGCCGCAGCAGTAGTAGTAGTGATAGCAACAACAACCACGAAAAAGACAGCAACGGCAGCGACAGTAGCAATAGCAACAACAACAACGAAAGCAAAAGTGACAACAGCAACAACAAAACCAATAATAACAACATCGATAAGAGTAACGACAACAACAACGGCAGCAGCAGCAACAGTTACAACAACAAAACTAACAACGAGAATAATACCAATAACTAACAAAAACACGCTTGCAGTAACAGCGAAGAAAAAACAACGCTTTACCGTAGATTTCATAAATAGGGAGCAGATGCTATCACAGGCATGGAAACTAATAGAACAAGAGAATACCTGGGCCAACCTGACTATCCCATCAGAGGCAGTTGAAGCAGACACGGTGCTTTTCAGATGCATCTCAGCAGTCACGAAAAGAACGGCCTTAATAGCCCAAGTAGATATTGAGGCGGCGCTGAGGTGCATCAGAAATGACAACGAATGCATAGCGAGGGGCAAGCAATACGGCACCATTCGGTGCTGTTTAAGTCAGAAGCCCTAGCTATGAAACATTAAAAAAACCAGCAAAGTTATCATGTAACCCTCCTGCATGGAGAAACGTACAGCTCGTGTTCGCATTCCTAGAAACCTACCAGGACTAGCTATTTGGTGGCTACTAGGATGCGTAATCGTAGAGGTGAGGGATACTGTCCCGACAGAGGCGACAAGAACTGCCAGGGAAGACTAGTCCGGGGTTGACCTAGAGATACTTCTCCTCATCAGACCAAAAAATAATTTTTTAAATCCCGAACCACACCTGTCTCCAGAACGGGACAGAAATACTAATCATGGCTGAGGGCAAAAAGCCTCATTGTTTCAGGTGTGGAGAAACGACTCATTTGTGAGCTCGCTGCCCCCAACTGGTACAAAGTGCAAGGGGTCAAAGGCCTCCACTACTGCCTACGCCGGGACGAGAACCACAAACAACACCAGCACCGGCAAAACCATCAGCAACAACACCGAAGACATATCCACCCTAGAGGAAAACAAGGAAAGCTCACCCCACTCACACCAAATAAAAATACACACAGACACAGACACACAGCAACAGACCCTTCGTCTTCCAGTAGTGAAGATGAAGGAAAACAAAAGGTCCCAAGAACAAACAAAAAAAGAAAGCACAAAAATAAATTCCACATAGCATAACAACACTCACAATAAAAAAATACAGATACCACCAACACAAACATCTCCCCCAAAACACCAACACAGCCAACACCATCACTATCACCAGAATCCCCCAAACGCAAACCTAAACAGGAACAGACACTCGCACAAACATCTAAAACTGCAGACACCACACCCACAGCACACACAGATACAACAGAAACAACAACAACGGGCCCATCACAGTCACTACAGTCAAACAAACAAATTAAACAACACCAACACAAAACACCCAACTTCGTACTCATCAGAAGGGACAACGGGGAACTGATGGCTCTCGTAACATAAAACACGGAATTTGAAACGGGAGAGAGATGATATTTGAATCGAACACATTTCGCGTACCAGAAGATTTACTTCTGGTGCGAATGACGCTCGATTCCAAAAAAAAATTCGAGATAGCTTTCCGGAGGACGTGGGGACTCCGGACGTGAGACTCAAATCGAGGCTCTTAAAGGGGTTCCTCAAAAAAGACTCCACCAATTATGGAAGTCGAACCACCCGACCTTCACAAGACACCGGGAGGTAAGTAAACTTTTCCCTTCTCTCTTTAGCTTGCCAACATGGCCATACTAAGAGTAGGATTTTTAAATGTTCGATTCCTGGGGTCGCGCTGGAAGCAAATTCACTAGCCTACAGGTGCATTATTAGAGTAGGTCCACTCACACGGGCCATTTTCGTAACATTCACCCATCTTTTAGCAAATGTACTGGGAGGCAACACTTCTCTCTCCACCCTCATATTCCTTTCTAAGTGAAATTTGAAAAAGTTGATGAAGGATTGTCCGAGAAGAAAATTGTCTGTCTTCAGTCCTTTCAACCTGGTCCATGATACAACCTCTTTCACTACTGCTATCAGACAGAGGAAAATTGCCTGCCTTTCTGAACAGATAGAAGGCGGCGAACCGATCTTTACTGTGGATTCGACCGATAACCGGATCCGTCCTACGCGTGATAACAGCTGTTCCACATAACTCGACAAGTCAGTAATGCAAAGACACTGGATGTGCGCATGCAGAACGGTTTCGTCTCTGCGCGCATCCCTAGCAGGTTCTCCTGACAGCACTTCCGTGCCTGTAGAGTTTATCTCAAACCGAGTGTTCCCCTGTAGCACTGCCAAGCAGATGGACTGCTTCACCAATGGAACCTGTCCACTCCACAAGAATTTGAAGAGGCGGCGCTCCAGCTTGGTGAGGCGCGAACGGGGGCAACGCACGACGGTCAAGCGGTAGTAGATGACGTACGTGATGTCGTTCGCATAAGCCGACACAGCTCTTCCGTGTCCCAGTTCGAGCGGGATCCCCTGCAGCAACTCCATCTTTTGCAATAGAGGATACAGAGTCAACACATACAGAGGAGAGGATAGAGGGCACCCCTGACGGACCTATCGGGAGATCTGAAACGGTTCCAAGAGGTGGCCATTAACTTTGACCACTGAGCAGATGCTGCAGGGCATTGCAGCAATCCAGCCTCTGAAGACGGGGCCGAAGCCAGCCGCTCTGATATTGATGGTCGACCTTTCGAATACCTTCGATTGATCTAAATTGATCAGCGCACCACCGAAGTCAGGTTTACACCATACCCTTTCTATGATGTATCGCATGACGTGGAGATTGTCGTGTATGGATCTGGTCGGTATTGCGCAGGTTTGCGCCTCCCCAACCAAATCCTCGACGACAAGCGCCAACTTCTTCGCTAACACTTGGCCAAAATCTTAAAAATCTGTGTTAAGCAGAGTCATGGGCATGAAATTATCTAATGTGTCCCTGTTGTTTTCGTCTTTCCTTATCAGTGTCACTTCGCTCCGACTCACAGAACTGGGAATACTCCCGTTCTGCTGCCAGTTGCAGTAGAGGGCTTCGAGGAGATCGGAGATCAAGTCGGGCATACTTGCGCAAAGTTCACAGAGCAGACCATCTAAACCCGGTGACTTGCGCTTCGTGCAGCCAACAAGGACAGCATGAATTTCGGCTGAAGTTATCTGCCTTTCACAGCGCTCAGCGTCGGCCGTTGAGAGACGCAGCAAGCCATCGAGAGACGCGGAAAGACGTCCAGGTAGAGACTGAAGTCCGTCACCATATCTTCCCCCACCACTCTCCCCGGACAACCGAGCAAGGTACTGGCGAAAGGCCGCACACATCTGCCTGAATCATTCAGTTTGTATCCATCTTGGTTTGTCAAAGACCAAATTGTGGTTCTGTTACCACGTTGCACCTCTGCCACGCGGGCCCATCGAACAGCTTTGATCCCCTCATTTTTTAGAGCACGCGCATTAGCTCTGGCAATGCAACCGTCATGTTTCGCATTGAAGAACCGGTCTAATGCCATTCTCGCACGTCGGTTGCAATGCCACTGCAAATAGCCTCATCTAGTTTAGCTACTAGCCCCTCCTCCTTTCTATTTTTTAACACTACTTCTTTGTTACACCCTATCGGTATTACTCTAATCTCTCTTTTGAGAGCCGCCCACCACCTGTCGTTGACGAGCCCGCCTGTCAACTTCTGCTTAACTAAATTGTCGACCCGATCCCTGTAAGCCTTACGTGACGGAAACGACATGTTCAGCATCCAGTACCCGGGTCCTAACCTACGCGTCTTATCTAGCTCGACCGTATAGATTACAAACTTATGATCTGAATAGGTGACCGTTTTAAAAAGTGGACATCCTACACTATTACTATCTATTTTCCTAATAAAAATCCTATCTATATACGATCTAGATGACCTTAAGCGATTGGTTCAGGTCCACACTGGCGCATTTGGGCAATCTCGTCGGTACCTGTCAGACAGTTGTAACTGGCTGACCAAGTGCTTGAGGCTTTTGCACCCCACTCTTCTATCAGCTATTCCAACACAATCCCTAGAAAGGCTTCCAGACGCCTAAAGAAATCCGGTGTTTGGCTCCAGTAGGGGTGTAGACAGCCACCAGTCTAAAGACACTATCTCCACTATTGCTCACGTCCAGGATCACTAACTTCCCGTCCGGGTCCCTGAAGATCGACCTTAACTTTAATTTTGGAGGAGAGAACGAGTCGATTACATCGACCCCAATGTTCAACTGGTACTTATTTTATCGACCCCGAAAGAATGAAGGGTAAAGTCGACCTCGGAGGAATTTGAACTCAGTAGGTAGTGACGGGCAAAATAACGCTAAGCATTTCGTCTGGCGCGCTAACGATTCTGCAAACTCCCCGGCTTTATCTATAAACCAATATTATAGCTATCGCAATACCTAGGGATGCACGCATAAGTGACAAAGAACTAGAAAGATTAAAAAGTACAGACTACTAAAAGACGCAATTGCAAGAATGTGGACTATGAAGAGAGTGTCCGTCATCCTAGTAGTTGTAGGGGCATTCGGAACACTAACAACCAAGTTCACTAACAACCAGTTTCAGGGAAGGGGACAAATCAATTACATCGAACCCAGTGCTCAACTGGTACTTATTTTATTGATCCCGAAACGATGAAGGGCAAAGTCAACTTCGGCGGAATTTAAACTCAGACCGTGAAGACTGAATGAAATGCCGCTAAACATTTTGCCCGGCGTGCTGACGATTCTGCCAGCTCGCAGCCTTATGTCTGACTAATGTTGTTATTTTTACCTTACCGTATAATTATTTCTGGTTACTTGTTGTTTTTAAGATCCCTGTAATAAAATGTGTTAACACTAGTTTAACGGCAATGCTATATAAAGTCCTACATTGAAATACGCTAATAATATGACTGTTATATCATAATATCGTCCCTCGTGTGTCTTTACGTTCTGAATTCAAATTCCGCCGAGGTCGACTTTGCCTTTTATCCTTTCGGTATCGATAAATTAAGTACCAGTTGCGTACTGGGGTCGATATAATCGACTGGCCCCCTACCCAAAAATTTCGGGCCTTGTGCCTAGAGTAGAACAGATTATAATATTGTCCTACAATAAATTGTGTTAACATTAATTTAAGTACAATGTCACATAGACGGAAACTATAGTATCTAAGCCATCTGTAGCGTTTGATAAATGAGGAAAAGATTTTTTAAATGATTGATTAGTTGTGAGATGGCCGTCAACCGTGTGTTATTTATGGGTGATAAAATAAAATAAAACTATGTGCAACAGATAGTGACTATAGACAAAGGAGACTTCGTTGAATATCGAAAAACTGCAAGTATGCGGTGTAGCAAGTCTTACACTTCATTTGAGAGCTGGAGGACACGGAGGAGTTTTTGATAACACTGTGTAACATGATTATTGTCCTTGGGTAGCGACTGTTATTTCCTATTTGCTTACCCCTAGAAAGTATGAAAAATGGCTAATATTTCCTTCAAATTTTGCCATTGTTACATTTATTTAAACTTCAAAGAATCCCTCTCAACACAAGGCTATGATGCTCCCCCACTACTCTTGCTCATGGTTAGAGATACACATATTGTCAGCCACTAAGCGATATGCTCAAGTAGTTACAGTCAAGCAACTTACAAGCAAATGTCTGGTGTTGAGTAGAATATTTGCTATAACGTTATTCTGTTTCAGCAACTCAGCGCTGAATCTATTTGAAATGTAAATGGGCTCAGAATGGATATAAAGAACATCTAATATCCCATAAGGTACCTCTCTGAATTACAAGGAACGTATGAATTATAAAGGACGCAAAAACGGCAGAAACATCAAACTTCCCTATATAAATAAGCTTAAGAACAAGATACTCTGGGGTTTCCACCTAAATCATCCATAGGTTGCTGTGTCAACAATGTGCCTCTACATAATCATATGGTGTGTTAGAAATAACAGCCAAGTTTCCCTCACATCACGCCTTCCGTTTTACAAAAGAAGTACTCATTTGGATAAAATATGTCAGTATGATCCTTGCTGAAACAGCTTCCATCGCGGGTTTGCATGATCAGAGTAGAACTTTAGCTAAACATCAACAACAATAGCAATAACAACAGAGTGAGTAAGGGACCTGATTGTTGTAAAGAGCTCAGTACCAAGAGAAATTAGATCAATGATGAACTGGTGACACTTGAATAGGGATTAAAGATCAATAGATGAAAGGTGACAGAAGTGTCAGTAAGGCTCACAAGGAAGAGATTATAAATGTGTGGTTATTGTAACAATAATAAATGAGTTTCTCATAAACTAGAAGAAAACAATATAACTGGAGCAGAATAGAGTTCCCAATCTCACTTAGCGATGCGCTGAGAAGGTGCCCCTGGAAAGTGAAATTGAGTATTGAAGTCGGTTCAATGCCTTTCATACCATCAGTGCTTCTACTACTGTTGAGAAATAGCAGAAAAGGTATGATGAAATCTTGTTGGAGAGGTGATGTGTGGGTGTGAGACAGTGCCCTGTTTGCATATATGACGAATCACCTGCATAACTCAACAATTTGAATGGTGATGATGATCCTCGAAATAGATTTAAGAACGAATACTAGTCAGTCAGGGGAGCCTCAAATCAGTTAGCTCGGTCGATGCGCCGCAAAGTTGTCAAGGGAAGGGCCTTGAAACGGTGTGTGATAATCCCTGAAACATATTGGTATCGGGTATGTGAATACCAATATGTATCCACAATACTTGCACAAGTAAGCTCTTTCCGAGTCCCTCCCGAAGACTTTTAGAAACATTATTAAATAGCGTGTAAGGGGCCTAAAATAAAGTGTGGAATCAGTGTTTCTCATAAAAAGGAGCAAGCTTCTTGTGGGCTGGGGCCCGGGAAGATTGTGAAGGAAGCAGATAAATTGACATGTTTCATATAATTAAGATTGTTTCCAACTTTTAAACTTGTCCAACACTATTTCGCAGTAAGGAGAATTTTATAGGTCTGAATTCTTCTCATAAATTGCTGGTCTTATACCTAAATTAGAAACACTTAATAAAAAGTGGGAGGGGCTAAAACAATTTAGTATTTTGTGACAGCATGGTATTTGACAGTTTAAGGCGGCGAGCTGGCAGAAACGTTAGCACGCTGGGCGAAATGCGTGGCCGTATTTCGCCTGCCGCTACGTTCTGAGTTCAAATTCCGCCGAGGTCGACTTTGCCTTTCATCCTTTCGGGGTCGATAAATTAAGTACCAGTTACGCAATGGGGTCGATGTAATCGACTTAATCTGTTTGTCTGACCTTGTTTGTCCCCTCTGTGTTTAGCCCCTTGTGGGTAGTAAAGAAATAGGTATTTCGTCTGCCGCTACGTTCTGAGTTCAAATTCCACCGAGGTCAACTTTGCCTTTCATCCTTTCGGGGTCGATTAAATAAGTACCAGTTACGCACTGGGGTCGATGTAATGGACTTAATCCGTTTGTCTGTCCTTGTTTGTCCCCTCTGTGTTTAGCCCCTTGTGGACAATAAAGAAATAGGTATTTGACAGTTTAAGAATGATGGTGTTAAATCGTTCTCGTCATCAATTTTCTTCATTGTCTAAAAATCTTCTTCGATTTCTGACACCATGGAAACCATTTGTGGTGAGATTCCATAGTATAGAAGAAAGAGTCGCCAGGTCCATACCCTAGAACTTACTCTTCAAAATCTCTATATCCATGACATAACTGTACTGAGATGGAATGCCTTTCAGTTAACGTAGAGATGATGGTTCCACAGTCCCTCATGGTCTACCTCGAAGCTTTGACTCAGTGTGTGAAGAGGCTGGTGACACGGGCACCGGTGGAATTTTGAATCTCCAGAGAGAATTTGAACTCAGAACGCAGAGAACTGGAACAGACATCATGAAACATTCCGTCCGACACTCTAACAATTCTACCTATTCACCAATCTGCACTGGCATTTTAGTTATCGTTTACAGAAGATGGAAAGCAAAGTTGACGTCGGCGGGATTTGAATTCAAAGTGCAGAAGGCCGAAACAAATACCACAAGGCATTCTATCCGGCACTTTAACAACAAAGCCAGTTTTTGTCATGTACTTTTGCTAGTTCCTCCATTTTTCTCCGGGCAATATAAATATAGACGTTTTAATCTAGCACAATTAGTATAAAAGGCTTTTTGATATGAAATTATATGTCTGAATTCCCTTCTAAAGATAACACTGATCTTGCTGCCAAATCAGAATATATCCACAGTCACAATCGATCAACGGGTGTATCTATGGGCAACCCTTCGACGTGAAAATTGTGAAGGGATGATGTTAAATTACACCAAACACTGTATATGATAGCAATCTGACCAAATTCGTCTGTCCAGACTGACAAGACTTTAAGGCAAATAATTATCAATGACAAGGACGAGAATCTTTCTACTCTGATAGACATATCGATCTTTTGTGACTAAAAACATCGCTCCAGAGGAAATAGAGAAGCCATCAAAATACAAGATTTTGAAATGAAACAAGCGAGATGCGTGTTATGAAAATAGAGTAGTAGTAACAATTGGATCACGAGATACGATTACAATCTTGAACAAAAACATATTAGCCATGCAAAGGATCACAAACCTACACCCAACGCAAAAGAATAACCAGCTCTGTTATGCGCAAGTCACTTTTTATTCACTTGTACAACTGACAGTGTACACTCTCGGTGTACATACATATATTACATCCTTACCGCCCAGTAAAATAACACAGCATGCCCAACATATACAATATACAGTACATCACCCCACCCACCCAATAATACTCAACATTATCTTCACTTAATGATATAATACAAGAAGGCACAACAACTATTCAACAAAATCACCACCTAATTATGAAGGCGCGTGGCTTAGTGGTTAGGGGTATTCGACTCACGATCGTGAGGTCGTAAGTTCGAAAACCGCCTTGTGTCTTTGAGCAAGACACTTTATTTCTCGTTGCTCTCGTCCGCTCAGTTGGCAGAAATGTGTAGTAGCTGTAATTTAAAGGCATAACCTTGTCATTTTCTGTGACACGTAGAATCTCCTTGATAAATACATTAAGGATACGCGTGTTTGTGGAGTGCTCAACCACTTGCACGTTAATTTCACGAGCAAACTGTTCCTCCGTTGATCGGATCAAGTGGAACCCTTGTAACCAGTCACCCATATAACACAACCCATACATACTCTACAGAATCGCCAGCTGACAGACACTAAAAAAAAACACACAACTCATAGAACATATACGGCACACTAACACCCCCAACAAAGTAACACAGCACATGTTGCATCTAATCTATACAAGAAATAGACAGAATATTGATTTTAAATTTTGACACAAAGTCAGCAAATTCGGGAGAGGGGATAAATCGATTATATCTACCCCGCCCCAGTGCTCAACCGGTGCTTATTTTATCGACTCCGAAATGCAAAGTTGATCTCGGCGGCATTTGAACTCAGAACTTAAAGACGGACGAAATGTCGCTAAGCTTGCTAACAATCTTCATAACTTGCCGCCTTAAACAGATAGAATATCAAAATTACACTTGCAACAACAAAACAGACCCCAGAATATTGAAAAACAGGAAAATATTTAGCACTCGAACATTTCTACACACCCACCCAAAAACCATACTCCACCCACCTTAGGATTCTTTACATGTGTTTTAGTATCAACATATCATCAGTTACGGCACCTTGAGACCACATTGGACTATGTATTGGTAGAAGATAGATCTTTTGACCAGTGGAAGCTGTCAGTTTCACAGAAAGTGAAAGAATACACACTCCTATCTGATCAATTGCTCATAGAAATCATTGTAGTAGAAGCACTGGCGAAAGTAGAAGTACTAAAGCGATTTCAATCCTAGCCTTCACCATTTTACTTTTCATGAAGGATAGTTTCTTCTCAGCACATTTCTAAGTGAAACTAGTAACCCTACTCACAATGTCTTCTTTTTACCCACCTAGCAGTCCGAACTGAGCCAAACTCCAAGCAATTTAATCGGAACGTCGGTCCGGCGACAGAATCCACAGAACTGCATGGACTGGACTCACCAGGTACCGAGTCGCAAGTCCCCCACCCCTGCTTGATTAATGTGAGTTCATATTATCACCTAGTACTTCTATGATAATTAGCCGAGCAGCAAGATTTAAGATATTCCAACACAATGACGTCGACTGTATATGAAGATACGACTTTCCTGTCACAGTTCGAACTGCATGCCTCTCAATATCTCCAACTTTCCTAACAGCGTTTTCAGTGCTAAAACATTCATGGACTGAGTGTATGGTAGGAAGCAATCTCAACGTGACACATTTATTTAGTCTGACCACTGAACAAATGCTGCAAAACATTGTAGCAATCCAGCCTCTGAAGACGAGATTGAAACCGGCTGGTAGTTATTATGAGGTTGGCTTATAACGATCAGGTCCTCACCTGAGATAGATCTAGTACTGATGTAGAGGTTGTTGGAGGTTTGCGAATTTCTCATTATCGACCCTAGTGCTCGTGCCCACCTCATAGCGATCACCTTTGCTAAAGTATTTAACTCGGTGTTTACCAGTGTTATGGGACTAAAGTTGCCTACTTTGCTCCCCCCCCCCAATTATTCTTCATCAGTGCCGCATCTCCATGAATAATTCAATTTTGATTTTGTTAGACTGGTTCCAGTTACGATAGGCATCTATCACAGAAGCAAAAAGATTTCATATGGTACAAAACAGTTCGAAAAGCAGATCACAAAGTCCAGTGATTTGCTCCTAGAACCGCTGATTAACACATCCTCAGCAGCAGAAATCGGCTTTTGACAGTATTTTACCTTCCAGCAAGAGTTGTGGCAGACTATCGAAGTAACTAACTCCACTGACTCTTGTCTGTCACTTGCTGAAAAACTGGAACATATTTAAGTGGTATTGGATAGCACCTGCTTGTTGCTATCAATGAAAGATCCCAGCTATGGCGTTGTTGCCACGCACTCACACACACACACACACACACCACACACATGCACACATACACGCGCACACACACACACACACACACACACACACACACACACCACACACACACACACTGCCCAAAGTATGCATCCTTCTTGTCTTGAAGAAAAGGTCAAAGGCAATTTTCATCGCTAGTCACACCGTAACGATGTTCCTTCGATTACTCTCTTCTTGTTCATTGACTAATTCCTCTTAGATTGTTGGATTCTTTGGCTGTTATTTCTTGCAGGTCGAGCAACCACTCGTTGAAGTGGTGAGGATGATGATGATGATACGATGATGATGATGAGAAGGAGGGGGAGGCGAGGATGAGGTGGTGGTACAAGTAACGAGGGTAGCAATGATGATGATAGTGATAGTGATGATGCTTATACGGATGGTAATAATGGAGTTTGATGTTGTTGCAGTTGTTGTTGTTGTTGTTGTTTTTTTGTTGTTTAGCTCTAGGCTACTATTATTGAGAAGACCAATAATCAAAGGCCTTCTAGCTAAGACCATTCTTCTGTAGATTTTAGTTGTGTTGGCTGTGATGACATATGTGAAAGTAATATTAATAGTGATGATGATGATGGTAGAGGTGGTAGAAGAAGAAGGAGGAGGAGGAGGAGAAAAGAAGAAGAAGAAGAAGAAGAAGAAGAAGAAGAAGTGGTAGTGATGGTGATGATGGTAATTAATTTTTTTTTTTACTTGTGCGATTTTTGCATTTATTGCCTTGACCTTGAAAACTTGAAATCGAGGCAGCAAGTAGTAGTAGTAGTAGTAGTAGTAGTTGTTGTTGTTGTTGTTGTTGTTGTTGTAGTAGTAGTAGTAAGAAACGTTGGAAGGTGATTGGCTGAGACAAGTGTGTGTGTGTGGTTGGTGGATAATAGGGACAGCGTAGACAGGCAGTGTTTTTAGAGGAGTGAATAAGAGAGGGTATTTATATGTGCATGTATGTATGAGAGAGAGAGAGAGAGTGAGAGAGGGTGAGAGGGAAACAGGCAGACAGGGGGCGTGGCAGAGGTGAGGAGAAGACGATAAAAAAAACGGTGAGTGTTATAGGTTATGAGGCGGAGAGATGTGTTTGTTTAGCGGTTGTGTTGTGTTGTAGTATTTTGTGGTGTTGTGTAGTGTAAAATGACATGATGTTGTGAGGTGTGATACACTGTGATATGTTGTGTTGTGGTTGCGATGTTGTGTGGTGCGCTGAGC
>NC_043000.1:82640443-82665443 GCF_006345805.1 Octopus sinensis
AAGCGGTGGTGCTGGTTGAGATGCTAGTATAGGTTGTAGTAGTGTTGTGGTGGTGGTAATATTTGAGGGATGCGCTGGCAGTTGTGGCGGTGGTAGTATTACTGTCTGGCTTACAGCAACGAGGTCGTTGACACCAGACAACAATGGCGGCCTGCTCCCTGTTGCTGCTGCTGCTGCTGCTGCTGTCCTTGCTGCTGCTGCTGCTGCTAATCCTATTTCAGCTGCTGCTGCTTCTTCGTTTCCTACTGCTGCTACTCTCATCGTTGCTGCTGCCGTTCCCATTGCTGCTTCTGCTGTTGTTGCTGCTGTCCCTACTGCTGCTTCTGATTTTACAACTGTTGTTGGTGCTGCTGCTGCTGCTGCTGTTTTTATTATTGATGCAATTGCTATCGTTCCAGTTGATGTTACTGCAGCTGATATTGCAGCTGTTACAGTTATTGTTGTTGTTGCATATACTACTACTACTACTACTACTACTACTACAGTGACTGCTGCTGCCCTGACAGTATTGATGAGACGTGAAACACCGGAGATAGAAAGGATATCCGGTGGTAGTTGCACGGCAGGAGTGAGAAGATAATGGTGTTGATGGTGGTGATGGTAGTGTCGGTGGGGGAGGGATTGATGGCGGGGATGATGGTGGGGTTGATGGAGAGAGTGTAGTAGCAATAATGACGACGACGATTATGATGATGATTTTAGTGGTGGTGGTGGTGGTGGTGGTGGTGGTTGGCGGTTGGTTGTTGGCGGGGTGGTGGTTGGCAGGGTAGTGACCGACAAAAACAGTCCGAGTTAGCTGTCAGCAAAATCATCAAGGTCAACAATACTAGGCACAAAATTACATGCGGTGGTGATAGGTGGGAGTGGGTGCTATAGTGTCCATTAAATTAACACCAATGTATAACTGATACTCCATTTTTACCGGATCCGGAAGGTTGACTTCTGTGGCATCTCGATCCAGGACATAGGGAGATATAACTAAATGCCACCAAACAATGCAGGTCGGTACAGTGTGAGGTTAACATAAAAAAAGCGACCAAGCAAGAGAAATGACAAAAACGAAAGACAAAAATTTAAATAATTCATTATGATAATGGCTTCTAATTTCTAATGAAGACCAGTAACTTTTGAGCAGACTGAGGCTAGTTGATACCACTGACCCTCCCCACCACCACCACCACCCAAATACTTGACTGGTACTTTGTTTTACGAAGCCCGACAACGTCCACTTTGGTTGCATTTGCCTTTTATCATTGCGGAGTCGATAGAATAAGAACTAGTTGAGTAGTGAAATCGTTGTAAGCAACCAACCCCTATCCTAATATTGCTGGTCTTGTGTAAAAATTTGACACCAAGCAGGTGATTTCTGTCGCTGGACTATGGTCTTGTGAAAGTGTTCGGAGTCTGGTTCGGACCAGAACTCCAAGTGAACAGAAACTGGGAATGTTACGAGCAGGGTTGCCGATCTTACACAGAAATGGGGTGAGGAGAAGCTATTTCTGACTGGCCGAATGGAAAAATTCAGTGGTGTACTACCGCCTGACTTCCGTACCTTATCCCAATTCAGTCCAGATTGGAATGCTTACTTTTCTGATTCTTATGAACAAATCAGGTTCCGATGGTCAGGAAATTCATCTGCTTACAACACCCACTCCGTCATAGTCTCCAAATTCCTTCTTTGGTGATGTACTGGCACGATCTGTGGTAGCTGCAGAAATATCCGAATCATCTCGATGGTGTCAACGACGACAACAGGAGCAAACCGGTGTGGGCGTCTTTCGTACGACATGTCTTTTTACATCTCGTCTCGTTGACCAGGCTGAGTCGTAGGTCAAACGGAGATCAAGATTGGGCGTTTGGCATTTAGCATGTTACCAGACGCTCACAACATTGAAACGGTTGGACAACGCCGTTAACGGGAAAACAGCTTACTATTTCTAGGGGCGGATGGAGTTAGTTGAGAGTTTGAGGAATGATAGCCTAGCATTGACTCTGGGTATCGACGAGGATAGTCTGGGTGATCTCTTTCGGAGGACTTTCGGGTCGAATACAATGGACAGTTTCAAAAAGTCCTTGGCAAGACAGTGCTACAAGGAGGCATTACCTGTTCGAAACAAGCTCTTCAGGCATGGCAGCTTGAACAGTCGGTCCTGTCCGAGATGAATGCAGGAGGACAAAACCGCCCCGCACGCAATCGTTCAGTATCCGTGCATTAGCGACTTGGTGGCTTGCGTCGAGCAGTTGCAGTCTCGTGTAAGATGAATCCGGCTGTCAGCTGAGTGTGCAGTAAGATCAACATACCACCTTTCTTTGGCCTGGATGGGAAACAGATTTTTCTGCTTAGTGGCTATGGCGAGAGAGGATATATAGTGGACCCGTTTCAAAGATTTGAGGACAGGCACTTTTATATCTAGTCAAGCTCACATCAATTTCTTAAAACATCATGGGGATATAGAGGTACTTGCTGCCTTCCAGTGTATTTATTGGGGGTTGGATGTCAGGGGGAAAACCGGAGAGGCTGAATGGACCTACTCTGAGTATGTTCTTCTTGCGCTTGTAGTAGACAGCATTATTATTATTATTGGTATTTCATCTGTCGTTACGTTCTGAGTGCAAATTCCACCGAGGTCGACATTGCCTTTCATCCTTTCGGGATCGATGAAGTAAGTACCTGTTGAGCACAGGAGTCACCATTCCTCAAATTTCAGGCCTTTTGCCTATAGTAGAAAGAATTGTTATTATTATTAGGTGGCAAGTTGGCAAATCGTTAGCACGCCAGGCGAAATGCTTAGCGGTATTTCGTCTGCCGCTACGTTCTGAGTTCAAATTCCGCCGAGGTCGACTTTATCTTTCATTCTTTCGGGGTCGATTAAATAAGTACCAGTTACGCACTGGGGTCGGTATGATCGACTTAATCCGTTTGTCTGTCCTTGTTTGTCCTCTCTGTGTTTAGCCCCTTGTGAGTAGTAAAGAAATAGGTATTTCGTCTCTCGCTACGTTAGGAGTTCAAATTTCGCTGAGGTTAACTTTGCGTTTCATCCTTTCGGGGTCGATAAATTAAGTACCAGTTACGCACTGGGATCGTTGCAATCGACTAATCCCCTCTCCCAAAATGGCTGCCCTCGAGGCAAAATTTGAAACCGTTATTATTATTATTATTATTATTATCATCATCATCATCATCATCATCATCATCATTATTATTAATGTTGTTGTTATTGTTACTTAAGCCGTCGCACAGTATCCAATATCGTGATGCTGTTCATTGAAGATATTGTGTCTACCGGGGACTTGTACTGTCTGTCAAGTCACAGCATAGATCTTTGACAGACAGTACTTCAGGCAATATGCGTGTAGTTCCAAGTAATGCCGATTTTTGCAATACACCTTTGATTGTAGGGTATTTCTAAAGTTTCCAAATGTTTTTTCAGGTTGGATGGCATTGAACCCAATGCTCCGCTGACAAGGACGACCTTTATGTATGACTCTCGTAGCTGCCATATCTTGGCGATCTCAAATCTCAGGTCTCCATATTTAACAATCTTTTCTCTTTCTTTCATGATATGTTGATCTTTTGGCACTGCCACGTCGATTATAAGGCACTCTTGTTACTATATCCGGCCTTCGGTGCTCTGACATTTTGTCTGTCTGAAAATCAAAGTCCAAGAGAATTTTTGTCATCCCTTTTTCGTCCATTACCTTTTGCGGTATATGCTGGTACCAAGCACCCATTACTTCGTATCCATACTTCCGGCATAGTAACCGGTGGAGGTGTTGGGCTACCTTGTGGTGTCTGCGCTTGTACTCTTTCTGTGCGAGACATTGAACAGTTATATAATAATAATAATAATAATAAGAAGAAGAAGAAGAAGAAGAAGAAGAAGAAGAAGAAGAAGAAGAAGAAGAAGAAGAAGAAGAAGAAGAAGAAGAAGAAGAAGAAGAATCCTTTTTATTATAAACACAAGACCTGAAATTTTGGGGAGGGTGTTACTTGATTATATCGACCCCAGTGCTTAACTGGTACATATTTCATCGAGCCGAAAAAGATGGAAGGCAAAGACGACCTCTGTGGTATTTAAATTCAGGAAGCGAAGGCGGACGAAATGCCGATAGACATTTTGTCCAGTGTGCCAATGATTCTGTTTTGATAATAATAGTGATGATGATGATGATGATGATGATGATGAAAGTTCTTTCCAAACAAGTTATAGATGCTACTGAAAACGAAATTGAGAGGGACGATGTCGATTACCGCTATCAAAGTCTGAGTTGTGCCGGTTGATAGGTATAGTGAGGCTATTTTGAATTGGAATAAAAAGAAAGTGAGTTAGAGAAGTTGGATAAGTTGGATAAGTTGATAGGAAATGGTTGACGATGGTGCATTTCATCCAAAGACGAATGTTATGAGGCTATGTACACCGCGCACCGTAGGAGGACGAAAGATTGCGTAGCTAGTAAATTCAAGTCTTTAGATTTTGTATTTCACCAGTAGTAGAGAAAAACTTTTAGGCTATGTTGCCAAAAGCAGAGACTATGCATTAAGACTATTGAGAAATAAAGAATTGCAGAGGCTGCTAGCTGAGGAAACTAAGCTCAGCCAATTCGAAAGACAAACTTCGAAGAAAAACGAAGCAGAATCTTGATTGAACTGATTGACAAAAAAAAAAGTTTGTTGATGGCTGTTCAGGATCAAGTACTAACTACAAACTCAATAAGGAATGCGCATAGCCCAGATGAAAGATATAAGTGTGTTGTGTGGGAAGAAGGTGGAAAGTGTGACACACATTGTGAGTGCCTGTAACACGCTTGCACAGAGAGAATATAAAAGGTTTCACAATAAAGTATGCTTCCATCTCCACTGGTCTTTATGCAAACAAATTTGGGTTTCCAGTCACTGGGAAACGGTGACTGCACAAACCAGAGAAGGTCTAAGAAAATCGGACTGTGAAACTCATTTGCGACTTTACAATACAGACAGATTTATTGTACGTACAAGGCCAGACATAACTTTAATGTATGGACGTGTTTGCTGATCAATGTAACTTTCCCAGGGGATCATTACATCAATGGTAAAGAAAACGAGAAAATCGTACAATATGTAGATTTGAGAATAGAAGTCGAGAAAATGTCGAGAGAATGCTTTCAAAGCAACAGTGGTACCAATCGTGACTGGAGCACTTGGATCGATGACAAAAAGCTTCCAGCAACACATTAACACAATTGGAACCTGTCTCAGTATGACGACATAGCAAAAGAACACACTTTTGGGAACGTCAAATATTCTGCGGTTACATAACTTGATAGGGAGTCAGTTAAATCATCCATTGTTAACAGGATCATCACATTGCAAATGAAATAATAATAATAATAATAATAATAATAATAATAATAATATAATAATAATAATAATAATAATAATAATAATAATAATAAGACAGTTGATCACATCATCTCTGGCTACCCAGTCCTGGCCAAATCTGAATAAATATATATATATATATATATATATACAGACAAGACCGAATAAGTAATTATATCCACTGGACAATATATCAACGGTACAACATTAAAACTGATAATAGATGGTATAAACATGTCCCAAACAAGGTACGAGACAACAACCAGGCCACAATCATCTGGGATATGACGGTTCAAACCGACAAAAAAATATAAACTAATCTCTCAAGGATTGATTTGATTATTATGATAGACATTACCGTCCCTTCTGATCAAAGTATTGTCAAAAAAGAAGTGGAGAAATTGTCAAAGTACAAAGACCTCGAAATTGATGCAGAAGGTGAAAACAAGACCAATAATAATTGGAGCATTGGGTATGATAAAAACATATTAACAAAAACATAAAAGCTATACCTGGACTCTCAACACTACACACTATCCAAAAAGCAGCCCTCCTACGAACAGCCCACACCCTACGCAAGACTCAATCAATTCAATAATACAACCTAAACAAAACAACCAACAAACACAAGACACATTCTATACAGCATTTATCCAATGAAATAAACTTTCACCAGCAACCTAGCTAACCAATGCATTACACACTCAACACACAATAAAAGTAGTAATACAACAAAAGACTGCACGTCACCTTAAAAGAGATAAAAACTGACACAATACAAAATAGGGAAGACTTTGCACACTCCCAACAACAGAAAAGAACACACAATGCTGTACACACTCCAGCAACACGGAGGTGTCGCAGGTAATGCAGTAGAAATTTGCCCCAAACTATCAAATGTTGAACAATAAAGATAATAATAATAATAAAGATAATAATAATAATAATAATAATAATAATAATAATAATAATAATAATAATAATAATAATAATAATAATAATAATAATAATAACTGGAGTCTCCCTATGTCCTGATTAATGATACATCTAGTGATGGTGTCACAATATAAACACTGGTAATTGCGCAACCTGATAATCGCTACCTCATATGAGTCACAATGAATAAACAAAATGTTGTGAATAACGGGGGTAATGAAACTGGAGCCATTGATGGTGACAGTGTTGCACCCGGCAGGCTCAGAGATTCTGGTCCGGCTTCAGCCTGTTCATATCCAGAAAGGGACCACAACATACGACGTAGATGGAGCAAGCAAATTAATGCTGTGGTCATGGAGTATTACTACCTGAGCAACCCGGTAGATGAAAACGGTGCCCAAATTAGGGGTTACCGATAACGTATGTATGATCATTGGAGGGAAAAGGGATTGTTTCAACTCACGGAAACGAGATTATGTGATCAAGCTAGAGTAATAAGAAAAATCGTTGGTTCACAGAAGCAGAGCTCGAAGCTATCAAAAGACGGGACTTGGGAAATAGCAGTAGAGATAACGATGAAAATACAGTTCTTACTAATATGAGTAATCTCATAGCACAGGAAAGGAGCAGTGGTAATTTACTTGACGAGAGGCATATAGATGATCTAAAAGAAGACAATAAAACTAATGGTGACATGACAGATGAACAAAAGGCAATCTACGACAGAATAAAGGCAAGACTACAGGAGAAAGATAGCGACATTATTTGCAACCTTAAAAAGGTTGACCGGTGAAAGTTGAACCAAGAAACGAAAAATGTCAATGATATTCTGAAATACATCAGAACAAACATCACAGAAACAAATAATTTGATCAAGGCAGCAAGTATTGTTGTAGCAGAAAATGTGGGGGTTGATGTCAAGAAAAAGAAACATAATGGGAGTGACAAAAGAAAAGATCCGTGGTGGAAAAAAGGAATCCAGGCAGGGTTAGATATGCCCTCGAAAGAAATTTCTGTATTAGAGCGAAAAGAGAAAGGGGGGCTTAAAAGCGAACAAAAATACAGGGCGCTGAAAAGGAAGAATAATATTGAAAGAAAGGACAGGAAAATGTTAATGGAAGAACTGAAACAACGCCTCGTTGCAAAGACAGCAAAGATGGTAAGATACGACCAAAGAATGATGGGTTACCACCAGAATAGGATATTCAGAGGAGATCAGAAGTGATTTTATAAAGAAATACATGGAGAGTGTACAGATGAAAAGTTGATACCAGATAACAATGAAAGTTAAAGGTTTTGGAGTGACATCTGGAGCAAAGACAAGAAGCACAAGAAGGATGCTGAATAGTTGCTAGAACTAAAACAAACAGTAGTCTGTCCAAAACAGGCAGAACTAGTCATTTCAGTTAGGGAAATGAAGGAAATTAGCAAAGAAATGAGCAACTGGAAAGCGCCGGGACCAGATGGAGTTCAAAGCTACTGGATCAAAAGATTTGGTGAATGTCATGAACGAATAGCTGCGCAACTCAATACCTTGTTAAATGCTGACCAAGTAACACCAGAGTGGTTGACATTGGGTAGGACATTGCTGTGGTTGAAAAACATTGAAAAAGACAATACGGTAGGCAATTACAGGCCGATATCCTTTTTGCGACTTATGTGGAAATTATTGACTGGAATACTCGCAGAGTCAATGTACGAACATCTGGAAAAAATGGAGTCCTGCCACATGAGCAGAAGGGTTGCAAGCGTAAGTGCAGAGGTACCAAAGATCAATTCCTGGTAGACAAAACTGTACTTAGAGATTGCAAGAGGAGGAAAAGTAATTTAGCCATGTCATGGATCGACTATTGTAAGGCATATGATATAATCCCACACTCTTGGATAATGGAATGTATGAACCTATTTGATATTGCATTGAATGTTGAGCAATTGCTTGGAAAAGGTATGGCGAATTGGAGGACGGGCGTGACAGCATACGGAAGAAGTTTTGGGACAGTAAGAGGGGTATCTTCCAAGAGGACTGCCTGTCCCTACTGATCTTTGTACTGTGCTTGATACCACTAACACTGATTCTGAGGAATGCAAAAGCTGGGTATGCATTCAAAAGCCGCCAACAAAAAGTCAACCATTTGTTATTCATGGATAACCTCAAACTCTATGGTCAGTTCCCTCGTTGATACGGTGTATACTTTCAGTGCCGATATCAGAATGGAGTTCGGACTGAGAAAGTGTGGTGTGTTAGTCTTGATGAGAGGCAAAATCAAATGTATGGATGGGCTATCGATACTTCGGGGAGGTTATGAAGCAGATAGAAGAGGCAGGACTTTGGAAATGGATAAATTGATGGAGAAAGAAATGACAAAAAATTTAAGGCGGAGTACTTGCGTAGATTGAGACTGATCCTTAAGTTGAAATTACACGGACGGAATAAGATTGAAGCTATCAACACCTGGGCGGTTTCACTCCTTAGATATGGAGCAGAGATAATCGCCTGGACAGTAAACAAACTAAACAGCTTAGACAGAACGATAAGGAAGATGCTAACTATATATGGGATACTCCACCCAAAAAGTGACACAGACTATATGTATCAAGAAAAAGAGGGGGAAGAGGACTTATTGGATGCGAACACAGCATTAGAGCAGAAGAAAACAACATAGCATGGTATGTAAAAAATGCCACAGAACCGCTTGTGTAGGATGAAAGACTGCAAAGATAAAGCACTGTATAAGCAATTGAAAACGAATGAAACTGAAAATAGATGGGTACAAAAAAGAATGCATGGACAATTTCATAGGGATGTTGAAAATAAGACAGACAGAGAAAAAAGATGGCTGTGGATGGCTAAAAGTGATTTAAAACCGGAAACGGAGGTTCTAATCTGTGCTGCCCAAGAGCAAGCACTAAGAACAAACTACATAAGATAGAGAGTAGACAACACAGAAAGTGATAAACGCAGAATTTGTGGACAAAATGGTGAAACCGTTTGGCTTATTACCAGCCAATGTACGCCACTAGCCCAGAATATAAGAGACGCCACGAAAATATAGCAAGGCTTGTCCATTGAACGCTTTGCAACAAGTATGGTCTTGGCAGAAAAAAAATTGGTACGACCACAAACCAGAAGTCATCAATGAAAATGATAATGCAAAGATCCTGTGGGATTTTATGATTCAGTGCGACCATGAGATAGAAAATAGGAAGCCAGACATAGTCTTAATTGAGAAAGAAAGTAAACTATGCTGGATCATAGATATAGCATGCCCAGCTGACAAGGTATGCGATAAGGAAGAAAAAAGTCGATAGGTATGGCAGGTTAACTTGGGAGGTAAAGAAGTTGTGGTCGATGAAAAAGGTGGTAGTGGTACCAATAATTGTCGGAGCCCTGGGAACAGTGAGTAAAAATCTCGAGAAGTACATGGAAAAAATAGGGGCTACAATATGGGTGAAGCACTTACAGAAAACAGCACTACATGAAACCGCTCAAATACTCCGGAAGGTGCTCGAAAAATAGCAGGAGTTACCTTAGTTCATTGGTAGTGAACAGCTGACACCGTAGTACATCTCCAGCTTTTGAAGCCGAGCAAAGGCAATAAAATAAGACGAGAAGAAGAAGAAGAAGAAAAAGAAGAAGAAGAAGAAAGAAGAAGAAGAAGAAGAAGAAGAAGAAGAAGAAGAAGAAGAAGAAGAAGAAGAAGAAGAAGAAGAAGAAGAAGAAGAAGAAGAAGAAGAAGAATGAGGAGGAAGAGGAGATCAACAACAACAGCAGCAGCAGCAACAGCAACTTTCCTACAATATTGCCTGAATTGGAACTCAGAACAAGGCTAAGAATTGCGGATGTGGATTAATCGAAAGACCTCGATCCTTGGTTGATACTTCATTTTGTTGACCTCGATAAAAGATAAAATTGAACTCGACAGGATATGAACTTAGAATGAAAAGGGCTGTAATAATACACCGCCAGTCTTTCACTCACAGAAAACATTCCACAAAAGCGCAAGACTTAGAAATATGAGAGTTGGAGTTTAGTCGATAAAATTAACCCCAGTACATTTGTTCATCGACACTGCAAACATGACATCGATAGGATTTGAACCAAAAACACAAAGAGTCGAAACAAAGCTCGCATGGCATTTTGCCCGTTGCTCTAACAATTCCTAAAATGCATTGTTCCACAAAAGCGCGTATATATGTGCAAAAACATATAGATATATTTATGCATGCGTATATGTAATCTGTATGTGTGTATGTGTTTATGTATATGTATATATGTGTGTATATATATATATGTATGCATGCATACATGTGTTTATACGTGCATACATGTGTAATGTACAAAAAGACAACACAAGGTACGAGCTTTACACTCTAATAGAAAGTGGAATGGTCTTAACGTTTCGGATTTTAGTCCTTTATCAAAAGAAAGAGTACATACAGGAAGTGATAAAGAGAAATAGTCAACAAGGAGGGAAAATACATCTGAAGATTTAAAACCTGATGGAAATACTGTTATGAGAGCAAGAAAGAGCAGGTATTAGATGCAAACATAAGCGTGTATCCAGATCCAAAATTGGGCGTAAGGAGAATTAGTGTGCGTGTTAATGTGGTGTGCGTGTATGTGTATGGAGTTGTACAAATGTGCGAGTGTTGACGTTGGTTAATAAGGTGTGAGATATTGATTTGTGTGTGTGAATGCGTGTCTGTGTGTACATGAGAGAGAGAGGGAGAGAGAGAGAGAGAGAGAGAGAGAAAGAGGAGCAGTGGAGAGGATTTCAGTGGTTGGAGGTACAGATGTCGATAAAATTGTGAGATACTGTAAAATAGATAGATAGATAGATAGATAGATAGATAGATAGATAGATAGATAGATAGATAGATAGATATGATGGATGGATAGATGGATAGATGGATGGATGGATGGATGTAGGGTGGGTGGGTGGGTGGATGAATTGATTGATGGACGGACAGATGGACGGACAGATGGACGCACGGACGGATGGACAGACGAACACACAGACGGGCGAATGGACAGACAGACAGACAGACAGAGATAGATAGACAGACAGACAAATAGATAGATAGATAGATAGATAGATAGATAGATAGATAGATAGATAGATAGATAGATAGAAAGATAGATAGATAGATAGATAGATAGATAGATAGATAGATAGATAGATAGATAGATAGATAGATAGATAGATAGATAGATAGATAGATAGATAGATAGATTATACATACATATGTACAGAGAGAGACATACTCAGACATACATATGTACAGAGAGAGACATACTCAGAAACATGGCATCACATACAAAATCAGAATACAAAGATGACGGACAATGTAACGAACACACAGACACAGACAGAAATGTCAGTGTGATGGAGGTGGATTGTGCTATGCAAAGAGAGGGATAGGGGAAGAGGTATATGGGTGACTAGAGTGAGGTAAAGGTCGGGGAGATGAAATGGAAAGAAAGGGGAGATGGGGAGAAGAGGAGGGGAGGAGAGAGAAGGAGAGGAGGGGAGAGGCAGCGGAGGAAAGCCCTGGAGCAAGCAGGAAATCGCATATTATGCACACACACATACACTCAAACATGCATATAGATAAATTTGTTAGTGTGTGCATACACACACAAAAAAATACACACATAACCATATATATATAAAACATAAATTATATATATATATATATATATATATAAGTAGGTGAATGAATATCCTATGTTTATCGTCAGCATGGAAAATTCGTTTAACCGAAACCTGGGTAGCAATATGTCGAGAGTAAAGGAATTTTGTTAACATCTTCGTTCGACTCCATTCTTTCATTTATATATATATATATATATATATATATATATATATATATATATATATATATATATATATATAAATGTGACCGCATGTGTACCGTTGGCGATTTTTTTTTCCTCTGTCTTCCCTTCTCTGGATCTTTCCTTCTCCTATGTTTCTGACGAAGAGCTCCGCTCGAAACGTTGAACCCTCCTTCTTTCCTGGGTCCAATAATACTATATTTGTTCCACGTCCTCGTGTTGTGTTTTTTGGTGCTTTCATGTTTGGATAAACTCTACATATATATATATAATATATATATATATATATATATAATATATATTATATATATATATAATATTATATATATATATACGCACAGGCTTCGTTGTGTGTTAAGAACTTTGCTTTCCAACTACAGAGGACCGGGTTCAGTACCGTTCCCATTGTCTTCTAGTGTAGCTTCGGGCATTGTGAATGGATTTGATTGACGAAAACTGAAAGAAGCTCATTGTGAGTGTGTGCGTGCGTGTGTGTTTGTGTGTGTGTATGTGTGTATATAGATATGTGTGTGTGTGTGTGTGTGTCCGACTCCTCTTTTCAAGAGAGAAACACAAACACACACACAAACACACATACAAACACACACAAACAAACGCACACACATATATATGCATATATATGTGTGTGTGCACTTATATACAGATGCATGTATTCATATGTATATACGTAAAATATACTGTTAGACAGACAGACAGATAGACAAACAGACAGACAGACAGGTAGATAGATAGATATATAGATAGATAGATAGATAGATAGATAGATAGATAGATAGATAGATAGATAGATAGATAGATAGATAGATAGATAGATAGATAGATAGATAGATAGATAGATAGATTCGGTTGTTATTTATATCCTTTGGTGAACTTTGACAGAGCAAACATAATTTTTGAAGCCTTTCGTCCATGACCATTTCTTCCTATGTTTCAAGTAGTTAACTACATCACTGAATGTTTCAGATGTTAGTAGACGTGATTGAAAGTTGGCTTCTCTTTCTTGCATTTAAAATGATCCGTTGATTGATGATGCACGTGTCGTCTGCTGATCAACCGATGTCGTCTGCGGATAGGCGGCTGTGTGTGTGTGTGTGTGTGTGTGTGTGTGTGTGTGTGTGTGTGTGAAAGAGAGAGAGAGAGTCGGGGAGAGAAAAAGCGTGTCCGTGCGTGTGTGCATGTGTCCTTGAATATTATATGATATATGCCTGTGTCTGCGTGCTTATGTATATAATAATATATAGAGAGAGAAAGAGAGAGAGAGAGAGAGAGAGAGAGAAGGAAGAGGTCAGAATGAGAAAGAGGTTGGGAGAGAGAGAGAAAGCGACAGTCAGTTAGACAGAGAGAATGTAGGTCTATGTGTCCCTATATGTTAATTCTAGTTATTTTCATTCTTCTCCCTATCTTCTCTTTTACGCTCTTACTATTCACAGACAGAAGCGCGTGCGCGCACACACACACACACACACACATACACACACACACGCACACATAACGCACGCGCACACACTTATACGCACATATGTACACATACACATATTCACACACATAAACTCACACAAACCCATACACACAGATGGTCATACATACACATACAGATACAAACATAGATACATACACAGAAACAAATACATAGGCTTACATACACATACATAACATACACATTCATTTACATACGTACACACACTCACGCACATACATACATACATACATACATACATACATACATACATACATACATACACTTACACACATATGCACACGATATTCATTCCACAACGTACGGACTAAAGAAAGAACCTCTATATGGTCGACCGACTTGCTAGAAATAGCAACCAAAACAACTCTCAAACCGCACATCTTTTCTTTGATTTACTTGAGGATAATGGAAAATGAGTTCTGTCCAGACACCAACGGATATATCCGAAATAGATTTGAACTCACTATCTTGCAAGCCAGCCACCAAAGGAACTTTTACATGAACCCTTAGCTTGCTTGAAATATCAGTTAATCTCCTTCAAACCATCCGCTACCGTCTTTGAAGAAGAAGACATGTATAATCTACCTGTACATATAGAATATGTAAAAATGTTTCAGACGGCAACTCCTCCTGATCAGGCCCATTCTAGGACAAGACAATAAAAAATCACTATCTTATGCTCTTCATTCAGACATGCGTTACGACCAACTGTTGTCCGAGGCTCCTGATCCAATAGGCTTTAGATGACCTAACGATTTTGCTAATTCAAAATATAAGGTAATAGAGAGGCTCCCATTAAATCTAGAAACACCAATCAATTTGAAGAGTCCTCAAAACTTAAAAGAGCTTCAATTAATTCAGAGGGACCCCCACTTAAATTCAATGGGTTTTTTAATCTAAAAGGACCCAGTAAACCAAAAGTGGACTGAATAATTTTAAAAGAACCATATTGTAAAAATAGGCAGCGCTCCAGCATGGCGCAGTCAAATGACTGAAACAAGTAAAAGAATAAAAGAATAAGTAAAAAAAATTTACAAATTATGTATTTAATTGCTGTAAAATATATTTCTTAATTTTTAAATCCAGGTTTTAGTCTCCTCTGAGTTAAAGGGATCCCCTAAACATTGAGATCTCATAACCCATTGTCCATATTGGCTCGTTCATAAATCTGGCCCTGGTTTCCACGATCTTTCTGTTGCCTAATATTCAAGACATTAACATAATAAATACACAATGTAATACGATAAATGAAAACATGAACATAAATACAGAATGTGATATAGTAGATTAAAAATTCAGTTTTGTTCTCATTCGTTCGCCAAGTCAGATTCCAAAACAACGTTACAACACAACCTTTAATTATACAGGGTATCCACAAAAACACTCCCATCTGCGTTGCTGTGAGGTGGCGGCCATCTTGGATTTTCTTGTATTCACGCCAAAGATGGTAAATCACCTGAAAATAAACGATAATATTATTGTTGGAGTATCTGTGAATACTATATTAATCAATGTATCTGAATTACTTTAGATATCAAAGTATCATTAAATCAGGGAGTGTTATTGTGGACACCCTGTATATTAATTTAAAATACCAGTAATTTTCATTGCAATTATTTTGCTTTTATAAAAATTCGTGACCTTTGAAAATTCACGTCGTAACGAATCCGGAACAAAGGTGTGTTCTTTTCTGTTGTAAACTGCAAAAAAGGTGGTTTTGCTGTTTAAGGGCTAATGAAGGCTCACCATATGTCTGGTACACACTAGTGTACTCTCTCTCTCTCTCTCTCTCTCTCTCTCTCTCTCTCTCACACACACCACACACACTCTCTCCCTCTCTCTCCCCCTTTGCTTCCCCAATCTTTCTCTCTCCCTCCACACACACACATATGCCTTGTATATATATATATATACACACACACACACACACACACACACACACATATATATATATATATATATATATATATAATATGCATACGAGGAAATGCTGAAAAGTTCCTGGTTTTGGGTAAAAGAAAATACAGGAGGATCGGTTAATTATGATTTTACTCAACATGTTCACCTCTCAGATTCACATACTTACTGCAGCGGTCTTTCGGTTTTTCTAAGCCCTGTTATAGACCTTGGAACTTTTCAGCACCTCCACCCCGCATTTCTATGTACATGGTTGTATGAATATATAATCTATGTATGTATACACACACACACACAAAATTATGGTTGTGTGTGTTTGCGTGCGTTGATACAAAGCGATAAAATGGTCCCTGATCAATGCTGCACACAACATGAAGCTAATCAGATTGATACAGTTTTCTGTCCACGGAGAGATAAATCTCTGCTGCAATAAACTAAGTTTATTTAGTTTACATGAAAGTAAGTTAGTGTTTAATTTTATAATTATATTAATTTTAAATATGCATGCATACTACATCCATACATACACACGCACACACACATATATATGTATATGTATGTGTGCATATATGTATACATATATACACATATATATATGTATATGTATGTGTGTATATATGTATACATATACATATTCATATATATATATATATATATATATATATATATATATATATATATATATATATATATAACTCGAACAATGCATATATACATACACCTGCAAATGTGTATGTGTGTGTGTGTGTGTGTGTGGGTGGTGGTATATATAATATATATATATATATTATATATTATATATATATTATATATTATATATATATATATATATATCGTGGCACTCCGTCGGTTACGACGACGAAGGTTCCAGTTGATCCGATCAACGGAACAGCCTGCTTGTGAAATTAACATGCAAGTGGCTGAGCACTCCACAGACACGTATACCCTTAATGTAGTTCTTGGGGAGATTCAGCGTGACTCAGAGTGTGATGAGGCAGGCCCTTTGCAATAGAGGTACAACAGAAGCAGGAAGAAAGAATGAAAGAAAGTTGTGGCGAAAAAGTACAGCAGGATTCGTCACCACCTCGTGGAGCTTTAGGTGTTTTTGCTCAATAAACACTCAAGACGCCCGCTCTGGGAATTGAAACAGCGATCGTACGACCGCGAGTCCTCTGCCCTAACCACTGGGCCATTGCGCCTCCACACACACAAACACACACACACAAAAACGTATATATATATATATATATATATATATATATGAAAATGAATATATGTCTTTACATGTATATAGATACAGATTTGCATGTATGTAATATATATATATATATTATATATATATATATATGTATATTATACATGTATATATATGTATATATGAGCGTATTCATCCCATATGTGCAAGTAATTATGCATACTATTGTCTGCATGTGCAGTTGTTTATAATTATGCATGCATATATGAAAATGTGTGTGTGCAGCTTGTAAACATATATAAAGGATACACACACACAGACATACACACTTACACACGCATTTGTACATACACACACACGCACATACACATACACGTACGCACACACGCACATACACGCACGCGCACGCACTCAGACACACAGACAGACAGACAGACAGACACACACACACACACACACACACACACACACATACACACTCACACGCACACACACGAATAGCTGCCAAACATTGGAGCCTGTGATTAGACAGAAATGGTACTATAGAGACAGATGAGGGATGAAGAATCTAGGTCAGGGGTATGTTAGGGTAGATGCGTAAATATGTAGGTATGTAGTTGTGTGGGTAGATGTGTATGGAAGGTAGGCAGTGGGTAAATAGGTAGGTAGGTAGGTACGTGCGTAGGTAGGTAGGTGGGTGGATTATTAAGTAGGTCAACAGATAAGGGTAGGGTGGTTCGTGGAACTTTACACCCTCTTACATAAGCACCGCCTGTGTATGTATATATGTATGGATGCATGTGTGTATATATATGTGTGTGGATGTGTGGGTGTATGTGTTTGTGTGTATGTGCGCGTGTGTGGGTGTGTGTATTTTTTCATTGTGTGCTTATGTATATCTTAATATATATATATAGATCTGACTGGCCTGGTGCAGCCTTCGGGCTTGCCAGACCCCAGTTGAACCGTCCAACCCATGCTAGCATGGAAAGCGGACGTTAAACGATGATGATGATGATGATGATATATATATATATATATATATATATATATGCACATATTCTTATAAGTGTATGAGTGTATGCGAGTGTGTGCAAATTTATATATATATATATAGTGTGTGTGTGAGTGTGTGTGTGTGTGTGTGTGTAACTGTACATACGCACGAGCACACAAATAATTTGGTAACTGTTTTTGTTTACAAACTAAAGGGCAGAGCACTCAGAACTCCTTATCAACACACACATACACACAGCCAAAACAAAGATGCGATCACACAATCATACCCGCACACACATACACACACACACGCACAAACTCCCATACAGATAAACGCATACGCGTACATAATGTATACATGCATATATGTAAGTATACTTATTCATATATATATAATTATATATATACATATATATATATAATATATTATATATATAAGTATACTTATTCATATATATATATATATATAATACATATATATTATATATATTATAATACATATATATATATATATATATATATATATATATATACATATATATATATATATTTATATATATATATATATATACATATATATGTATTATATATATATACTTATATATATAAGATACTTATTCATTATATATATATATATATACAATATATATTATATATATATACATATATATTATATATATATAACATATATATATATATATTAATATATATATACATATATATATATATATATATTATATAATATATATATATATATATATATTATATATATATATATATATATATATATATATATATATACAATATATATACATATATACATATATACATATATATATATATAATATATATATATATATATATATATATATATATATATATATATATATATATTATATATACATGTATTATATATATGTATATATGTGTGTGTGTGTGTATTATATATATATATATATATATATATACATTTAGCAGGCAAACACGGGAGCCTATGTTTAGTTAGAAGTACTGCCGCAGTGAAAGAGACAGATGGGAGTTGAAGAATCTAGGTCAAAGAGGGTGGTCGGGGTAGGCATGTAGAGTGAGGTAAGGTACGTAGGTAGGTAGGCTGGTGGATGAGCTATTAACTAGGTTAGCAGATAAGGGCAGGGCGGGTCGCAAAACACCCTGTTACATAAGTACTGTTATTCTACTTTGCCATTTATGTGTTTATGTGTATATGAGTGCATGTATGCGTATGTGTGTGTATACATATCTATAAATATATATATATATGCAAATATGTATGTACACACAAATATATAGCACACACGCATTCACATATACACACACAAATGTACGCACGCATACACATACACTTACACATACACACAGACACGTACGCACGCACGCATAAATTAAACTACTTTTACGAGCTAGGATGAAAATTAGCCAATAGAAGTCCAAGTTTTTGTGTGCGTGAGTGCTTGTGTGCGTGTGTGCGCGTGTGCGTGCGTGTGTGTGTGTGTATGTATTTGTATACTTATGTGTGTGTGTGTGTGTGTGTGTGTGTGTGTATACATTCTTTTATTGTTTTATTCTTTCACTTGTTTCAGTTATTTGAATGCGGCCATGCTGGAGCATCGCCTTTAGTCGAACAAATCTTTCAGTTTCCGTCTACCAAATCCACTCACAAGCCTTGGGTCGACCCGAGGCTATAGTAGAAGACACATACCCAAGGTGCTACACTGTGGAACTGGACCTGGAACCATGTGGTTGGGAAGCAAGTTTCTTACCACACAGCCGCTCTAGCGCCTATATACTTGCATAAATATAACACTCTTACATACATACATACATACATACATACATACATACATACATACTACATACATACATACATACATGCGTATAAGGCGGCTGATGCATACATACGTATACACTCTGACCTAAATAGATTCCATGTGTTCTATATATTCATACAGAAGTAAACAAACATCTAAATACAGTATCTTACGCATATATACACAAACGTATAGGCAATCACACGAACAGTTTATATAAACATACGGACGTACGCATTCATATATACTCGTATACTTGTGTGTACGTGTGTGTATGTGTATACCCACATGCATACATATATATGTATATGTATATGTATGCATGTGTGTATACATATATATATATATATTATACCATTGTATATATGCATATACATATATGCATTTATGCAGACGCACACACACAAACACACAAACACAGACGCTCACACCCTTACACCCTCACGCACTCAGTTACATTTACATATGCATATACGTACACTCACACGCACAGACACACACCTACATGTGTGTACATATATATGTATTTGTGTGTGTGTGTGTGTGTGTGTGTATACATGATGATGGCCGTTCACTCGTGACCGAGGAAGACCATTGCAAACCTTCAGGAACATCGTGCGCTCTAGGGCTAACTTATATTTTGCATTTGCGGCTCCGTTGGTGGCTAATGAGCCCTACTCTTGACACGCATACACGGCTGTAAACATTGCAAACCAAGCTTTCCCCATTCACTACACTAGCAGTGTGCTTTCAAGGAGCACGCTTAAATTCTTCATCCAGAATACATGCTCTCCCAATGGTGTCGACTCCACTCCTTAACCTGCTTCTTCCATCTCTGTCAATGACAGGCATTGCTCTTGCAGTCAGTCTCCTACATATCACAGGGCTTTAATGAGGACTTGACACAGTCCTTACATTGCATCCTTGGTTTCTGCCGGGGTCTCTTTCCACAAATAAGTTCCCCATATTGCATCAGTTTAGGGAACCTGCTATCCTTCATTCTAATAAGGTACCAGACCAACGTAACCGGTACTTGTGCACCATCGCCTCAATACTCAAGATACCAGCTTTCCTTAGGATCTATGTGTCTGGAGTTTTTAAGGTCCAACCAACATTCAGAATGTGTCTCAGACATCACTGGTGAAAGCGTTCAAGGACCCTTACATGACGTTTGTAAAGGGTCCATGTCTCACATGAATAAAGGAGCGATGTCAGAACACATGCGCAGTACACAGCAATTTTTATTTGGCTTGTGATGCCATACTGGGACCAGACACGAGACTGCAGAGACTGGAAGGAACCAGTTGCTTTCTGCAGCCTGAAAGATATTTCATCATCCAGAGAGCAAGAACGGCTGAGTGTGCTGCCAAGGTAGACAAACTTGTCTGCCACTTTCAGGATTGCTCCTTCACCCAAGATAGCTGGTTCCACATATAGATTTTTCTGGTGAAGGCTGGAACATTATAACTGTCTTGTCCAAGCTCACGTTGAGTCCAAATGCCTTGCAAGAAGCAGAAATACGATTCATAAATATTTACATGTCATCCACTGTATGAGTGACTAAGTCACAGTCATCTGCATAAAGGAGGTCACGAATAAGAGACTTGAAAACTTTTGAATTCGCAGCAAATCGGTACAGATTAAAGAGGCGGCCGGAAGATCAAAACTTGACATATATTTCCAGAGAGCTAACCTTAGCAAAAGCGTGAGTAAAAGCAGCAGCAAAGCACAGAGAAAAGAGAGTTGGGGCAAGGATGTCACCCTGCTTGACACCATTCTCTACAAGAATGGGTACCGCATGCCACCACCAACATTGACCCAAGCCTCCATCCCATGATTTAATTATAGATACCCAGTGATCCAGACATTCTAGTTTGCCAAGTATTTTCCATAGCAAGGCCCTATTCACAGCATCAAAGGCTTTGGTTAAATCAATGAATACCTAGACAAGATCCATATTCTGCTCAGGGCACTTCTTCTGCATCTGTCTTACTGTGAAAATCATATCCATTGTCCCTCTACCAGATCGGAAGCCACATTGAGATTCAGATAAGGCATCATTTACGAAACACCCATTCAGGCGGGTAAGAAGAATATTTGCCAGAACCTTGCCAGCAGCTGATAGTAGAGCAATACTTCTGTAGTTACCACACATTAATCTGGCTCCTTTTTTCTTTATAGAGAGGAAGAATAATTGCATCCTTCCAATCCTTAGGCATTGCACCATCCCTCCCGACTACACTAATAAGTTCATGAAGTATGATGTAAACACCACCAAATCGCAAGAGCTCAGCACAAATTCCATCCCTTCCGGATGCCCTACCAAGATTCAGTATACTTATTGTTGTCATTACCTACTGAGGGCGTGGAATTTAAGGAGCCAATTTTGTTGCATAATATCAATCATTGTTTCATCCACTGACTCATGGTTCAAGAGTTCAGAGAAGTGTTCAATCCACCGACCTGTGATTTCTGTTGATTTAGTAAATAGAGTAGAGTGGAAAGCAAAGGAACTTATGCAGAGCTCTTAGGCCCATATACTTGCTTCATAAGATGGTAAACGCTTCTTGCTGTCCTTTCCATCACGTGCAAGTTCGTGCCACCAAGGGTTCTGCATCTTCTTCAGAGATCGCTGCAGTAGTGATTTTACACTGCTATAGTGGGCAAGTGATAGATTTCGCTGCACAGCAGACAGTCCTCTGTGTAGCAATACATTGTGGGCATGGCCCTTTACAACCAATAGTCGCTGAGCTTCAGCATCATTTTCGTCAAACCAGTCTCTGTGTCTGGCAGAAGCATATCTCAATGTTTCAGCAATACATTGAAAAACCTGGTCCCGAAAATTTTCCCATATTTTCGATTCTGGACAGGCGAGTCTGAAGTTCTTCCCTCAACACAGCATCATATATCTTGTGGACATTCAGACGCCGAGAAATGCCAACTGGCTCTCTTCTCTCTTTCATTCTAATCATCATCCGGAACTTTGCTCGCACCAAACTGTAGTCTGTCCAGCATTCCGATCCAAGAAAGGACTTAGCATTACAAATGTCATAGATGTCACGCTTGCAGATGATGACAATCCAGAAAGTACCAAACTTTAGATCTTGGATGCATCTACATTGTTGCGTGATCACCCTAGTGCATAAAATGAGTGCTTGCGATGTAAAGTCCATGTTCATCGCAAACCTCCAGCAGCATGAGATCATTGCTATTTATTTTTCCTACACCAAAACGTCCTAGAGAGTTTCATGTTTGGCAGTCTGTTCCAACCCTGGTATTGAAATCCCCCAGTAGAATGACTTCATCAGAATTGGGGATTTTCCTAAGTATGGCTCTCAGATGGGTATAAAAAAATAGTTTTATCTTCATCACAACAAGTCAAAGTAGGTGCATAGGCACTTTTTAGAGTAGCAAACTGCCCACCTTTCAGATACAACCGTAGTCATTAGACGTTCATTCATAAGAACAGGAAGCTCCTCCAACTTCTTAAGGATATCAGATCGAACTGCAAAGCCAACACCAGTCTCTCTGCGCTCCTCCTTCAGCCTCCCTTTCCAAAAAAAGATGTATCCATCTACTTCCTCCAGCTGAACATCGCCTTCTATACGAGTCTCTGAAAGTGCAGTTATATCAGTTATAGCGGTTCAACTCACCAGCAACAAGTGCAGTGCGTCTTTCAGGCCTACAATCACTTTCGTTATCCAACAGACTGCACACATCCCTACATGAAATGTTCAAGTTCCATCCAGATTTTGTAAAAAGAATTCTCATAGTTTTTCGAGCGCAGGGTGGACATCCGTCAAACGCGCTAAACTGACCAGATATAGAAAGACAGGGAATTTTTTTGTTCACCATTTCTAGAACCTCCCCGGTGTCTGGGTGAGCAGTGCCCTCTCCAAATGGAGCTGCTCAGACACCCATGCAGCGACCGAATCCTATTGCTGTCTTGGGCGACAAGGAGACGACTTTATATCTAGTATGGGCCGCCTACGTGCACATGCTTCTAGCCCTGTCAGGTCTGCATGCTTCGCCACCTTCCCATCGCCGCAGGACACCCGAATAAAAATAAAATAAATATTTACTAAAAATAAAGATACATGTATACTGAAAATAAAATAAATATATATATATAAGTAAAAAAAAAGCAGCACTTATCAAGCAGGGGTCAGCAATGCCTATGTAGAGTTTTAGGTCCAATAAGGCTTGCACGACACCTTATAGACCCTCTCCAGTCTACTGACGTGCTTTGCTCAAGAACACAACGCCCAGTCTGGGAAGTGAACCCACGATCTTGCAATCGTGAGTGCAACATCTTAACTACCAAGCCATGCACCTTCACAAAGTATATTGTTATACTTGGGGACGGTCATCATGCCAATGAAGCATACGCACTATTTGCTCTTCACTTTAGCTGTATTATTATTAATTATTTTTGTAGTTTATTTATCAAAGTTCTTCCGTTACACATACTGCCCCAGATGTCTCCTCTTATCCAGGACTAGAGGAGACCCCTTGGCCAGGAAATCGCTAAAGAGGTCACAGTATGTGTGACGGAAGAACTTTGATAGATAAACTACAAAAATAATAGTAATAATAATGATAATAATAAATGATAAAACATTAAATAATAAAACTGAAAAATAAATTAAATAATACCCGTATTATTCAACCCAAGGATAACAAACGGGAAGTACGTACTTTAAACTTGTTACAAATAAAGTGCGGAAAACTACGCGTGCAAAACCATTTAACACCAGAAATGAACGGATCGGTACCCAACGAAAATTATGACCATCAAAATAAAGGGCCGGACGTTATTCCTCATGTCACATAAAATGGACAGGTGAGGAATATATTTCAACCTTACACGCTTATTTTATGGCAGTGCTCTACCCACTGAAAGGAAACACACAATATATACAAATAAAATTTGGAAGAAGAATAACCTAGATAAGAATTTAGATACAGCAATGAATCTTAATAAACTAGCTATTATACGGAAATATATTCTCAAAACAAAAAACTTATCAGAAATAGAAATAGAACACTTAAAAGGAAAAATACATGAGGAAAACGTAGATGGTAGTCACACAGCAATGCCAAAAGATATCATAAGCACTGGAATTTAAAATACGAAGACAGACGTAACATGTCCAACAAAAACGAAGTAAACAACGAAAGACAACAAACCCAGACTGTAGGAATGTATAATGATGTGCAAAATGTACCAAACCAGAACACCACAGACAAAAATATGAACGGGGGTGGGATACGAAACAAATCTAAAACCTGGAAACAATGAAAAAGCCGCAATAATTATGCATCAACCCAATAGTTAAGAGTAGCGACATCACACTAGATAAAGCAAATGAAATAAGAGAATTAAACTAAAGCCAGACATACAAATACTTAGGAATCAATTAGCTAGATA
>NC_043000.1:82670443-82672943 GCF_006345805.1 Octopus sinensis
GCGATGTACGTGTTCGCCACCTCCGCACGACCCTTTAGGGACTGTTTCCTCTCGGCCCATTGCCGGGCGAGAGTGACCACCCTACTCGTTATCTCGTTCCAGTTCTCCATTTGGAGGTCCGGACCGAACCAGACCCCGAGCAACTCGACCGGGCCGTCCGTCCAGCGTCCCACGACGGAGGTGCTGGTGGACGGCATGGGCTTGCTTCTCCAGGTGCCGAGCCGCAAGCCCACTGACTTTTCCCGTTTGATTTTTGCTCCTGTCACCGCTTCGTAGTCTTTCAGTGTCTCACCGACCAGCTCGATGTGCTCGTGGCTTGACACTATGACGTTGACGTCGTTCGCGTATGCAGACACGCTCGTCCCGCATCCCAATTCTCGCGGGATGCCCCTCAGAGTCGCCAGCTTCCGCAGTAGTGGATCGAGAGTCAATACGTAGAGATGCGACGAGAGGGGCATCCCTGACGGACCGAACGTGCAATGTCGAAAGGTCTCGATAGATATCCATTTACGCGAATTACCGAACGGATACCTCTGTACAAGGCAGCTATCCTTGGTCAAAATTTTCAGGTCTGCTTTGAACAGTGATTGGCCTAAAGTTATCTATAATGTCCCCCTTGTTTGGATCTTTCTTCAGCAGTGTTATGGCTCCTCGGCTCACAAAACCAGGAATGCTCCCGTTTTGCTGCCAGTTGCAGTATACCGCTGCCAAGACGTCTCCAAACAAGTCTGGCATACAATTGTAAAACTCGTAGGGCAGATCATCCAAACCCGGCGATTTGTCTCTCGAGCATTCTGCCATTGCGTCCCGCACATCCGCCGCCGTGATGGCACCTTCGCAGCACTCTGCCTCTCTTTCTGAGAGTCGTGGCAGGCTGTGCAGATAGGCACTGAAGTCCACCCTGCGTTCACGTTCGCCACTCGTCCCGTACAGTCGGGCAAAGTGCCACTGAAATGCCTCGCACATCTTGCTGGGCTCGAGCAATTCGCGCCCTTGTTCGTCTACCAGAGACCGAATGGTAGCTTTGTTGCCCTGCTGCGCCTCCGCCACTCGGACCTCTCTCACGGCTCCAGCACCTTCCATTCTTAGAGCACGCCATCTAGCCCTGACAGCGCACCCTTCGTGTTTGGCGTTGAAGTGTTGGTCGAGGGCCAACCTCGCCGCTAAAACGTCGGATGTGATGCCGCTTCTTATTGCTTCTTCTAACTTCTTAACTAACTCACCCTCCACTCTATTTCTATCTACGGCTAGTGCCTTGCTATATCTAATAGCTTCCGCTTTTACTGCTCTCTTGAGGGCGAACCACCATTTGTTGTTGACGATGGCTCCCGTTAAAGCCCTCTTTACTAACGTGTTGATTCTGTCTCTGAAAACCTGTCTGGACGGAATAGATGCGTTTAGTTTCTAGTAACCGGGACCTTGTCTATGTGCCTTATCTAAGTCTAGCGTACACGTTACGAATTTGTGATCCGTGTAACTGACTGTGTGGAATTGTGGACATCATAATTATCCCTGTCTACTGTCCTGCACAGTATCCTATCTAGATACGATCTCGACGACCCACTGCGGTTGCTCCATGTCCACGATTGTGCATTTGGGTGGTCGAGTCGGTACCTGTCAGACAGTTGGAATCGTCTGAGCAGGTCTCTGAGGCATTTGCATCCCCTTCTGTTTTTGTCTCACCCCATATAGTCTAGATGCGTGTCCAAGGTAGCATGATAGATAGATAGATAGATAGATAGATAGATAGATAGATAGATAGATAGATAGATAGATAGATAGATAGATAGATAGATAGATAGATAGATAGGCATACACATTTGCCTATAGGTAAATTATAGAGAATGGAATGAGCGACATTTTTACTTAAAACCACTACAATTGTTTCAACACATTTTTATGTCTGTAGTACATTGGCTAAACAGCATGCAATCATTATCATTCATCCAAGCTGTAAAATGCTCTGCCTCAGGTGATTGTTTAAATAAGTCCTTCGTTAGAGCCCACTGTAATTTCATTCAGTGTGTGTGAAATATACCTATATATATATATATATATATATATATATATAATATATATATATAATTTGTCCCTCTTAGCGTTTGGCATGTATGTATAAGCCTTCTGGCATGTATGTATAATGCCCTCTATATATAAATTATATGTTCAATAAGAAAATAATTATTTTCGAAATTTTTTCTCTTATGAGGTTTTTACGCCTATCTACCTGACAATTGCTTGTTAAGTTTTCCTTATTAAGTGGTTGTCCTTAATATTGCTATATATATATATATATATATATATATATATATATATATTTATTATATAGAAGGAGCTTCTACAGGACTAGAACTGTTTCATTCAAAGAAATCTTCAGTAGCTAGTTAACAAGAATTGTATTGGCATTTATACATTTAGGCAGGTTTAAAGGGGTGTTGGTGGGGACTTTTTGGGGGTAGGCATAGCGCAAAATATCATACTTGGGGGAGTGGTCAATGAG
>NC_043000.1:82675443-82682943 GCF_006345805.1 Octopus sinensis
ATACATACACACATACATATACACATACATATGCATACACACATATATACATATATACATATATACATATATACATATATATACACACACACACACACACACACGCACATACATATATATATATTTTTTTTTATATATTTTTTTACATACATACACACACACACACACATAATACATGTGTATATTCCTACTATACCCATACATTTCTATACATATATACGATACACATATACAGGCGTGCACATACAATATGTGAAAGGTCTTAGGAGAAAAGGTAATCGGGGGTGCTAGGGGACGGTGGGATTGGGGGGGTTTTGTGGTGGGGTGTCATCAATCTGGTTGCCGGGTAGGTCTATAGTTCTTGTAGTTCGCATACTTCTTATGCATGCAATTTGGGAGTGTTCTGAGATTTTGTTAAGGAGAGGGCCTTTGGCGACAAGATCTCTAGGCTCTCCGATATGCAGAGGTCAGCAGGTATGGCCTCCTGTGTACGAGCGCGCCTTCTGTAGTAGTTTCCACTTGGTCTTGAAGGGGATGGAGTTCCTTTTAGGTACCAGATGTGGGCGGCGAGGGTAGTTTGGTTGGATTTATCCTGTCGCCGGAACGAGTGTGTTGTGCGTACCAAGCTGTTTGACGTCATTCCGATGTAGGATTTCTTTTATCGTCAGGCCTGATCTTACCTCGCATGTATATACTAGGTCCCTCTGTAGGCAGTTGTTGTTGAGGGGGCAGGTGGTTTTATCAGGGCAGTTGCAATTGCTATCGGACGTTGGATGGGCCTCGGAAAAAGTAGATATGTTAAGTTTTTTCACATTGTTGTTGGCTAGTTCCTGGCTAGATTGGGCGTGGTAGAGTAGGAGAGTCTAATGTGTTCTTATTTAGGATAGTGTAGTACTTATGTTGGGTGGGGAAGTGTTTCTGTAGGAGGGTGAAGAAGATTTTAGCTACAGGTGTAGCGACCTCACGGTTGAAGGGGGGGTTGTACCAGCTAATGTGTCTTCGTCTATTTTTCCTGGGTTGGCGTGGGGCTATACTAGTATAGGTATCTTATCTTTAAAGCCACTGCGGGCCAGGGCCTCGTTTGTAATAGGGGGCTGCGGCCTAAAGATATCTTCCGTGGCGGACAGGCTAGAATTCTAATTGAGACACTTTTTACTAGGTTATCTAATATATTTTTGGGTGGTTGGAATTAATATCTATATTCTAAGGGATTCATTCGGTTTGTGGTACGGGTAATAAAGTGAGGTTTTTAAGTCGAGGGTGACATCAAGGAAGTTAGCTTTTGTTAAGTTGGATTCTAAGGTAATCCTAAGGCCTAAGTTTTTAAAGAAGGGTAAAGATTTTTCCGGAACCCATCCGTGGTCCTGGGTTTATTTTGTGGAGGGCGAAAAGGCCGTCATCTCGCGTAAAGACCACCGGAGAGGCCTGTGAATAGGTTTTCAGCCTATGAGGATGAAAGGCCCACTAGTACTTATTTCAGCAGAGTCGTTAGCACCCATGCTGACGTCGAAGGGGGTCACAGATTTTTTTTTGATCCAGTGGGATCCGTCATAGAAGAAAAGTCTTACGTGCGTGGAGGATCACACCTAAGTATGAATTTTGCGCTATGCCTACCCCCAAAAAGTCCCCCACCAACACCCCTTTAAACCTGCCTAAATGTATAAATGCCAATACAATTCTTGTTAACTAGCTCCGAAGATTTCTCTTGACTGAAACAGTTCTAGTCCTGTAGAAGCTCCTTCTATATAATAAATTATTTTACTCTGCTATGTATTGAGTACCTTATTTACTGTGGTTAACCCCGAATCAACCCGGGACCTACATATATATATATAGATATATATATATCTATATATATATTATATATATATATATATATATATATATATATATATATATATATATGTATATTATATATATATGTTATATATATGTATGTATGTATGTATGTATGTATTCAGATAGATAGATAGATAGATAGACAGACAGTCAACAGACAGCAGATAGACAGACAGATATACACACACCGACACATATGTCTTACACACATATGCACACATACATACGCGCACACACACACAATATAGAATTGCATAGGATCTACATTAAAATCGCATGTATAAACACTCAATTAAAAGATAGGAACAGTGTGTATATATGTGATGGTATGTACATATATGTATGTAGGTGTGTACGTCATTATGCATATACCTATATCTGACAATTGTACATTTAAATGAACGTGTGTATGAGTGACTGTGCGTGCACGCATGTAGACGGGAACATAATTGCATGTGTATATATATATATGTTTTTCCAATATCTATTTCAACATAGAGTCTTTTAACCATGTCTTTCCTATTATAACAATACTTTGTGTGTTAAATTGTGGCTTTGAAGATAAAATTTAATATGTGCATGGCGTAAACAACACGCACACTGATGAATATTAAAAGGAAATTATTTGTTTTAATCCTCCTTTTATTTTTAATATTTTTGTAACATATAGGTGCAGGAGCGGCTGTGTGGTAGGAAGCTTTCTTCCCAACCACATGGTTCCAGATTCAGTCCCATTGTTTGACACCATGGGCAAGCACCTTCTACTGTAGTCTAGGGCCGACCAAGACCTTCTGAGCGAATTTGGTAGACGGAAACTGAAAGAAACCCGTCGTATGTGTGTGTGTGTGTGTGTGTGTGTGTGTGTGTGTGTGTTCGTGTGTGTGTGTGTGTGTGTGTGTGTGTGTGTTCGTGTGTGTGTGTGTGTTTTTATTAGTCCCTCACTAGCGCTTGACAATCGATGTTGGTGTATTTATGTCCCCGTAACATAAAGGTTCGGCAAAAGGGACCGATAAATTAAGTACTGATTGCTTTTAAAGAAATAAGTAGTGAGGTCGATTCATTCGAATAAAATGCATCAAGGCGGTGCCCCAGCATGACCGCAGTTTAGTGAGAGAAACAATAAGATAAAAGATAAAAAAAGATAGTAAAAAAAAACTTGGTTTTTATGCATATATTACGGCCATATCACGTTGAATGCGCCGGTTCTCATCCGATCACGGAATTCAAGCAATGTCGAGCCTAGTGAGCACTTAGATGGGGGACCGCTTGGAAAACCTAGATGCTGTAAGCTTCTCACACTTTTTAAAAGCGGTGCTCCAGAATGGCCCCAGTCAAATGACTGAAACAAGTAAAAGAATAAAAGTATATATATATATATATATATATATATATATATATATACGAGGGAAAGTCAAAAATTATCCGCACTTTCACCATAACATAACTTTAGTATTGTCATACTGCTTTCTGTGCATGCGTGCTTATAGTTGGTACTATTGTGGTCTCGTGATCGAAGTTTGAGTCTGATCGCAGCATTTTTCTTTCTGGTTTTACAGTGTAAGCATGGCCGTTCTACTAGCAATGTGCACCAAAGAAGAACAGAGAGCAGTGATCCGATCTCTCTGGTCGGAAGGTGTGTCAGGTGCTGAAATTCATTGGAAGTTTTTAGCAAAGTATTCTGCAAACCATCTTTTTAACAAAAGAAAAACCAATGAAACACAGTAATAGTGGGCTACAGCTCCACAGAAAATTATATTACGACTTTGTCACTTCCATATCAAAGTTTCCCGGACCGCAAGCCGGTTAAACATTCCATCTCTAACTATAATATCCCCGCTTTGTCTCCCGAATGAGTGGTTCCTTGATACATATAGTGTGTGCCTAATGAAAGAATTGGTATGTCAAGGTAAGGTATTATCGTCTGATGATAGGGACAGAAACGATATCGATCTTATTAGAAATTCCCTTAAAAACCGATAATCCAATATTTATTCCCCCCTTTCGTGACCCGGAAAACAAGATTACTACATCATTGTCTCAGTATATCTTGAATCTGAAAGATAAAGTTTTATTAAAAGAGAAAAATGAGCGCATGAGTTATTGAAAACGCTATACCATCTAGTGTGTATAAATAAATGCTTAATTTTTTACTTTTTCACTTATGTCATTAGACTGCAGTCATGCTCGGGCACCGCCTTAAAAAAATTTTAGTCGAATAAATCGACCCCAGAATTTTCTTTTTTGCATGCATATATATTTATATATAATTATATCTATATATGTATGCGAATTCATATACGAGTGTGTGTAGGTGAAGCCTACTTTAGTCTGTGTGTATATACGTGTATATGTATTATGTATATATACGTATAATATGAAGTGGAGTGAGAGACAGTAGATGAATATCTGAGTACGTATATATGTGAGTATAAGTGTTGATAATAAAATGTTGAACACTTAAACAGGTGTATATACTTGCATTACGGAAGCATGTTTGCATTACACAGCAGAGATAAACGAAGGACACAAACATTTGCATATATATACTTACGCATGCGCACAAAAAATATATACATGTATGTACGTTGTGTAAATATATATACGTATATACATGCATGCCTGTAGGTATGTATGTGTGTATGTATGTATGTAGGTAGGTAGGTAGGTAGGTAGGTAGGTAGGTAGGTAGGTAGGTAGGTAGGTAGGTAGGTGTAGATAGATAGAAAAAGTGAGACAGACAGATATGTATATATATATATATAGATAGATAGATAGATAGATAGATAGATAGAGATAGATAGATAGATAGATAGATAGAGAGATAGATAGATAGATAGATAGATAGATAGATAGATAGATAGATAGATAGATAGATAGACAGATAGATAATAGATAGATGAATGGATGGATGGACGGACGCGTGTATGTATGTATGTATGTATGTATGTATGTATGTATGTATGTACGTACATATGTATGTCTCTGTAAAGATTCAGAAAGTAAATTTACAAATACATACACAGGTATTGATATAGATATACGTGCGCGCGCGAGAGCACACGTACACACACACACACACATACGCACACACAGAGAGCTGCATTTTCATAAACACACGTACACAGACATTCACACAGATACAACACACATACAGTTATGTACATATGTACATACACAAATGTACAAACACCTACACATATCTATATATCTATATATCTATCCATCTCTTTCTCTCTCTAAATATAAATACACACACACCACACACACACCACACCACATATATATAATATTATGTATATATATTATACAATACATACATATAGTACATATATATAATATATACCTGTATATATACATATATACATACATACATATACTTACATATATATATATATATATATATATATAATATATATATAATATATATATATTATACATATATAAATATACGTACATACACACACATACATACATACATACGTACATGCATACGTATACATATATAATATATATTATATATATAATATATATATATTGCGAGAGACACGGATGAGCGAATATATTGTACACAATTGTAAAATGCACTTGTGCAATGTATTCCCTTTCGTTGCACGTCAGTACAGTTGAGTACAGCTGCACTGGGCTGCAGCAAAGACGTCTGCACACGTGAGTGCAGCGCTTGCTGTATTCACTGCACGGAAGCGGGTGAGAGTATGAAATTATATTGCAGGAACATTTGTAGACAGTCAACTGCAGTTGTCATGCCTGGCGGAGCACATAGCATATCTCGTATGCAGCTTAGAAAATAATATGTAACACTATACTGCAACTGCACTACAGCCAGCGAGGGAACTCCTAACCGGACAGAGGAGTCATTAGAAGTAACAGTCAGATTTCGTTGTATTCATTCCCCGTCGTTTTTAAAGTAGTGGAAAGAACAATATTAGGTTATGCTGTCCAAACCACTACGACCATACTACTAAATGTGATAGTCATGATTGGATGACCTCTGTTTATTGGTCTTCACGACCAGGGCTGGCCTTTGGCCAAACAGCAATAACAAGATGAACGATGACGTCAAAGAGAGTCTATATATAGTCATCGACCTTCGAAAAATAGCAGCTAGATATCCTTCAAATCATACTCGATCGTCTTCAAAATGGAACGAAAGTACCATATTACGTATTTATTCGCAGGCGTGGCTGTGTGGTAAAATGTTTACTTCCCAACCACATGGTTCTGAGTTCACTCCCACTGCGTGGCACTTTGGGCAAGTGTCTTCTGTTATAGCCTCGAGACGACCAAAACCTTGCGAGTGAATTTGGTAGACGGAATCTGAAAGAAGACCCTCGTATATACATAAGTTGTGTGTGTGTGTGTGTGTGTGTGTGTGTGTGTGTGTGTGCGCGCGCGTGTGCGTGTGTGTATGTGTGTCAGTGTTTGTCCCCCACCACCACTTGACAACCGGTGTTGGTGTGTTTATGTCCTCAAATCTTAACGATTCTCCAAAAAGAGACTGGTAAAATAAATACCAGGATTTAAAAGAAAATAACTACTGGGGATAGATTAGTTTAACTAAAAAAATATTCCTCAAGGCAATACCCCAGCATGGCCGTAGTCTAATGACTGAAACAAGATAAAAGATTCTTAATCATAAAAAAAATAAAGGCTGGCACTACCTCCTTCACTACACACTACACCTACACTCTACACACTGCATGCCAAGCTTTACACACTGCATACTGCACGCTACACGCTACACAGTGCACACGACATACTACAGAATATTTTCTACAAATTACATACTGCAAAGTGCTCACTACACGCTAAGCACAACACATTATATTGCACATGTTAGACACTACACATGCGCTACACTCCACGATACACATACTACACGTTGTACATATTACACACTACACTCAACACATTATGTACCCATGCTGAACAATACACTCTTCTTTCAATCTCTCTCGCCTTCTATCCTATCGTTTTCTCTTTTATCCGTCTCTCTCTATATGTGTGTGTGTATGTGTGTGTGATTTTTTTTCTATCGAATCATTTCTCTCTATAGATCTCCCTGTCTACCTTTCCATGCCTTTATCTATCAATCCATATCCATCTGTATATTTATCTACCTCTCTTTCATCCGCTCTCTATATCTATTTCACTTTCTCGCCTCCTCTCTCTCTCTCCCTCCCTTTCTCTCTTTCTTTCTTTCTCTCTCTCTCTCTCTCTCTCTCTCACTCTCTCTCTCTCTCTCTCTCTCTCTCTCTCTCTTTCTCATTCTCTGTCTCCTCCCATCTCGTATATCAGAATAGAATTCAAATGGTCCAATAATGAATATATCAAACTACTTGAAAACCCAACAATGACGAGTTCGATTCATCTTCGAATGTTTTCGTTTTTCATGTTGCTCATGTGGTTCACCATCGTAGAATTTTCGAGAAACAGAAAGAAACGTCTCAACAAAGCCGATCTCTTCTCTAAACTTCTGGTCTTCTGAAATAGCAGTTTGGGGAATTTCTATTACAGTTGCTCGAACTGAACATCGACTGTGCCAGGTTCACCTGTCTACCGACATCGTGGGCGTGAACCTCCTCTTCTGAGGAAGACTTACTGCTGTTCGAATCTTACCCTTTTATGAACCGTATGGCTTCA
>NC_043000.1:82687943-82705443 GCF_006345805.1 Octopus sinensis
ATTTATAGGTGCATTTGTGTGTGTGTGTGTGTGTGTGTGTGTGTGTGTGTGTGTGTGTGTGTGCGTGCGTGTGCTTGCGTGCGTGAGTTTAAATTTTCTAAATTACTTATAATATAAATGTCTTCCGCTCTTTCTGTTTAAGTCTTGGTCCCTCGTCTGCTTGAAGCAGGTTAAGGTAATTGTCGTGCTAACGACGCCTATCGAGGTAGGAACACGTATCCAAGAGAAACTGACCTTAATTGCTCCCCTAGAAGCGGAGATAATTTTAAAAAATCAAGAATTTATATTATATTTGATATAGCTTTGTGTATGTGAGTGTGTGTATGTGTGTGTATGTGTGTGTGTGTGATGGCGCTTGACCTATTGGTTAGGCTATTGATCGCTAGATCATGAGTTCGATTCCTGGACCGAGCGAGACGTTGTGTTTTTGAGCAAAATAAGGTATTTTAGGCTGTTCCAGTCTACTCAGTTGTAAATTGCTCACATACTGCAGTCAATCCTAACCCTAATTGTATACATACATACTGACAGCGTCTGTAAACGGCCGAAAGCGGCAGTCGTGATGTCCCTATACCATCGACGGTTTCGGCTTTAAAACCGAAGCCACGGTCGGCATAACCCGCCAGTTTCCGGACAAGAACGCCAGCAAAATATATGTCTACCCCATACAAATCAATGGATGATTTAGCGAATAACTAGTGGCAAATGTGAAGAAATTATTCTGGCATTACACATACGAATATGAAAGTGTAATGACCCGAACGTAAATATATGTATATATACATATACATGCATATATACGGATACACAGCCTATGAAATATACTTACATGCGCACGCACACGTACACACATACACACACACATAGATAGATAGATAGATAGATAGATAGATAGATAGATAGATAGATAGATAGATAGATAGATAGATAGATAGATAGATTGACTGATTGATTGATTGATTGATTGATTGATACATACACACATACATGCATATATACATACATGCATACATACATACATGCATACATACATACATACATACATACATACATACATACATACATACATACATACATACATACATACATACATACATACATACATACATGCTTGCATGCATAAACATACGCAACTCATAGTCATGTAGATATATTTCTTCCGTGCTTTTAGTTTTTTGCGTTTTCTAGTCCATGAGCAGCGGTCATGCTGTGCCACCCACAATTACTATCGCTGTGTACCACTACATTTACTTGCATTTCGTGCCGTTCCACAGGCCCATCTGTGGCATCAGAGAGTAGAATATCTTGATGGTTTCTATTTTTATATTCCCTCCATGTAGATCTCTCAAATTGTTTCTGCAGTACGTCTTTGAACTCTAAACTGTTGCTCTGTCTGGATGAATTCTAGGTGGCGATGACAGGGCACTTGTTACTATGGTGTAATTTTATGTTCGCGAGTTGGTATATCTCACAATGACAAACTTTAGTGTCAGCTTTTCCAGGTTCTTTCATATACAAATCGTTTCATTTCTTTTCCGTCTTCTCTCCAGAAAGTACGTAGAGTTTTTATCAGTTGCAGGCTTTCCCAGAATCCGGAAGTGTTTCTTTTGAACAGAGAAAGCAGTGACTGTACTGAGTGAGGTAAAAGAAAGGTGGATTAGGTAGACAAGAGAGCGGAAGGTAGAGAAATAACCAGCAGAATAGAATTTGTGAGAGAAACAGCCATGCCAGGAGACAATGAGTTATAATGAGGGGTGGGAAACCAACTGAGAGAGAATAAGGTAGGGTAGGTGAGTGAATAGAGGTAGGAAGAAGAAGGTAGAGCTTTACAAGAAATTAGAAAGTTGATGTAAAATAACGGAGATAAAGAAACTGGATGAATAGTCATAGATAGAAAAAGACAAAGAAAGCGAGAGAGAGAGAGAGAAAGAGACAGACAGACAGACGGAAAGACAGACAAAGACAAAAGGATGTTACAGTATATCGAAGTGCGTAAGTGAAAAAGACGATGAGAAATTATAATGAAAATGATTCAGGCAGATCTTCATGAGGAGAAAATTTAAGGAAAATGAAAGAGAAAGTATAGTGAAGTATGCGAGTGGTTCATGCGAATATAATGAAAGATAGTGAGTGAAGATAAGAAATAAATAAAAAAAGCACACTAGCAGAAAGAAGACAAAATGAAACACAAGAAGAAAATGGCACCGCTCTTGAAGGAGAAGCATAAAAATGACTGAAATGAAACTGAAATAAAGCTTGCTATTTATGACGGGTTGTATGCTAGTGTACACATGTGCATTTATTTATGTGTGTATGTATGTACACCACACACACACACACATACACACACACACGCACGCACACACACACACACACACACTCACACACACCACACACACACACAGAACATATATATGTATATATACATGCACAGATGATTTATTCTGGCTTTCATTCATTTTTATATTTAAATATCATCTCATTAAATTCACTTATAACTTCTTTAGTTTATTCCTTTATTCATTTTTTCATTCATTTAACCCAAATCCTTCATTCTTTCACTCATTCACCCAAATTACTTCCTTCTTTTATTAATTCATTTATTTCATTCCTTCGTTACTCGGTTCTTTCGTTTACTTACTAATGCTTCCATTCTGTCATACCTTTTCAGGTTAATTTCTTCCTTCAATTTTTCATTCTTTCAGCCTTTATTCATTTCGTTTTTCATTTACTCATTCTTTCATCCATTGTTCATTCACTCATTAATTCTTTTTTCCTTACATGCTTTCATATCATTCATACAGTTATTCTTTCATTCTTTCATACCTTTTCAAATTAACTTCTTCCTACAATTTTTCATTCTTTCAGCCTTTATTCATTTCGTCATTCATTTACTCATTCTCTCATTCATTATTTATTTACCCATTAATTTCTTTATCCTACACAATTTTTTTTAATCAAATTGTTCATTTCTTCTTTCATGCAATTCATCATTCCACGCCTCTCACTATCACCGTTAATTTCTTTGTTTCTTCCTTTCTTTCTGCCTACCTACGGACTTACCTACCAAACTATCTGCCTACCTACCTACCTTCCTACATATTTATCTACCTTCCTTTCTTTCTACCTGTCTATCTATCTACACACCTATCTAATCCTTCTATGTAAATACTTGTCTATCTATTTACCTACATTTCTATCTACATGTTTATATGTTTATCTATCAACCTATCTAGCTAGCTACCTACTTATCTAGCTAGTTAACTATCCACTCACCTATCTACTAACTTACCTATCTACCTATCTAATAATCTATCTAACCATCACCTATCTGTCTATGTACCTATCTATTACCTGTTTGTCTATCTATCTATTTATCTACCTGTCTATCTATTTACCTTTCTACCAACCTATCTATTTCCTTATCTATCAAATTATCTGCCTATTTATCTACTTATCTACTTACCTATCTATCTATCTAGCTAGCTAGCTAGCTATCAATTTACCAATCTACCTACCTATCTATGAATCTACCTGTCTATCTACCTATCTACCTATTTACCTGTCCATCTATCTATCAATATATCTATCTACTCATCTATCCATCTATCTATCTATCTATCTATCTATCTATCTATCTATCTATCTATCTATCTATCTATCTATCTATCTATCTGTCTGTCTGTCTGTCTGTCTATCTCTCTTTACTTTCTTATTTCCCCTCCCTTTCCTTTTCAGTGTATTTGCTTTTCTTTCATTCTTTTCTTTCTTTGTCCTTCTTTCCTTCCATTCTCTATTTTCTTCCATTCCCTCACATTTTCTCTCTTTCTTTCTCTCTCTCTTTCTCACTCTCCTTCTCCCCTTTCTTCCTTGATTTTTTCCTTCTTTTTTTCTCTTCTATGTCATTTTTCTTTCTTTCCTTTGCAATTTCTTTCTTTTTTCTTTTCTCCCTTCTTCTTTCACATCACCTCTCTCCCTTTCAGTTTTCCCCCCACCTTTTTTAATCACTCGTTCACCGCTTTATCTGTCCCTACCAATTCATTTCATTTCCTTTGCCCTCTTCACACCATCCCCTTTCACTAATTACTGAGTCAACCCTTTCCTCTTCCCTCTCTCTCTCTCTCTATTTCTCTCTATCACTATCTCTCTCCGTTTACTGCTTATTCAATCAACAGATTCACCTCCAGTCCCCTCTTCTTTCTCTCCCTTGTTCAATCTTCCTTCCCCTTCTCTCTTTCTCTCTGCCTTTTTCTCTTCCTCACACCCAACTGCCGACACTAATCCCGCAGCTAGATTGCTAACCTCCACACTATACTCCTGAGACCCATTCTCTCTCTCTGTCTCCCCTCTTTCTGTCTCTCTCTCTCACTCTCTCTTACTCATTCATTCACTCTCTATCTGTTTTTCTCTCTTCCTCTCAATTTTTCTATCTATCTTTCTGTTTCTATCTCTCTTTTCCACATTACAATCGCCCAATCACATCCCTAGCCTTATCGAGTCTCTTGATATATATGCATATACACATACTATACAACTACATATATGCATATACACGCGTACATACATCACTTACACTGCTTTACTCATATATATATATGTATATATATATATATATATATATATATATATATATATATATACACACAGACACTCGCACATACACAATCTCTCTTTTCTTTATCTATCTATCTGTCTATCTTACAAGAGAGAGAGAGAGCACTTTGCTCTCATGTGTTTATTTCCTCTCTGCCTGAGGTTACCGTGGTCTTTTCTGTAGGCTTTTCTTTCCACGGATGAACCTAATATTGTTTGTTACTTAAAAAAAATTTCTTTCTGTGATACACGATCCCTTTTGATCGAAATTTTACATTTGTTTCCTTTATTTTTTCTTTTTCCTTTTCCATCTTCGAAAAGAAAAGCTCTACATTTGTATTTGTCCCCTCTGTGTCCAGCCCTGTGTGGCCAATAAAGAAAGTTATCTAACGATCTCTTTCTTTCTTTCTCTCTCTATCTCGCTTTCCTCTCTTTATTTCTTTCTCTCATACTCTCGACCTCCCTATCGTATTTTCTTTTATCCCTATCCGTCTCGCCTTCACCCACTGTGGTCGATTTGGCCTTTCATCTTCTTTCGGTCGATAAAATTAGTATCATTTGAGCACTGGGGTCAATGTAATCGACTTAACTGCTTCCCTAAAATTGCTGGCCTTGTGCCCAAATTTGAAACTAGTGTTGTCGTTGTTGTTGTTGTTGCTGTTGTTGTTGTTGTTAAGGTGGCGAACTGGTAGAATTGTTAGCACGCCGGACGAAATGCTTAGCAGCATTTCGACCGTTTTCACGTTCGAAGTTCAAATTCCGCCGCGATCGACTTTACCTTTCATCCTTTCGGAGTCGATAAAATAAGTACCACTCAGGTACTGGGGTCGATGGGATCGATTATCCCCTTCCTAAAATTTCAGGCCATGTACCTGTTGTTGTTGTTGTTGTTGTTGTTGTTGCTGTTGTTGTTATCTATATATTAATACGCTTAGGCCGAAATGCGTTACGCTATCACGTAATTAGCTGAAGGGAAAGGCGAAGAGCGCTAGAGAAAGAGGGGGAGAGAAATGTTAACGACGTGCGGTTAGAGAGACGTAATAGCTATTACGTAGCTAAAAAGTTAGTTGAAGGGAGTGATACAGAGAGAGAAATAGAACGTTTAGTAGAGGAGTGATGGTTCTGGTGGCGAGGTTAAAGAAAAGCAAATAGAGAGGGGAGAAGAGAGAGAGAGTACTGACATTGCCCGCCGATGCATCAAGCTGTCATATGGTTAGTAGAAGTGAGAATTGAAAAGAAAGAGTAAGAGAGAACTGACAATGACGTGAAGAGGGGACAAGCACGGGAGCACCAGCGACTTGCAGGGAAGATATGCTTCAAAGAGTATAGAGTGAGTATTTACAACAGATGAAGGAACGTGTTCAAGATAGAATAGAAAATGGAGATGAGAGAGAACACTAAAAAAATGTAAATAAATGGTTGAAAGTTGCAACACTGGAGAAATTAATATTCTTAATTATTATGAGGTTCTTAGATTTGTAAATGAACCATGAACTGTCGACAGAAAGGATAAAATAGTTACTGAACAATGGCTAAAAGGCCAATCTAAGTGACATAAATATGATGGGCTTCATCATCATTTTCTTTACTGTATTTTGATTCTTTTTCATCCTCGTATTTCATTCTGATTTTCTTATAACATTGCTGAGGCACATAGACCGGATGTACAAGTTACAGGCCTTCACTAATAAAGAACACAAAGCATACTCTTCTATTCAGCAACGTCCGGTGATTGTTAATTTTTTTCCCCACAGTTCATATTACCGAACGGTTTCAACATGAACCCGTTCGGTAACATGAAATACATATGTCATGAGACTAAATTTATAAGTTATAATATATCCACATTTGAATGTCTGATTTTTCTTGAATTCTGAAAACTATGCCTATGTATGTATATGTGTATGTGTGTGTATATATATATATATATATATATATATATATATATATATATATATATATATATATGCAATATAATATGTGACAATTATTCAGTTGCCATTCTAAAACTCCGAGTTTCGGATGTCGGGGCGGAAACCTGCTCCGGCATCTCTTCAGTTCTCGAGGCAATCAAACCTAAAATATGCTATGAAAATGACCGTTAAACAAAAGGAAATTACTATGTAAATGACCATTATTAAGACAAAAGAGCTATTAGAATGACCGTTAAATAAGGGAAAAAACCGAAGGGGAGGAAGTCAAAAGCAAAGGAGTAAAAATGCTCATAGCAATCGCGTATGCGCGCATGTACATGCATACACATGCACGCACGCACACACACGTACATGTGCCTATATGCATATGCTCACTCAGGCTCGCATGAAACAGACAGATGTGCACCCACCCATACGCCAATAGATGCACATAATATGCAACCATGCATGTACACGTATATATATCCACACACACGCGCAAACACACACTCACACACGTGCACATACCCATACGCGCACAGTTATATTCAAATACACGTCTAAAAATATGCACATGCACAAGAAAAATGCAGGGTGAAAGGTAAAATAGAAAAAATATGTCTCTATAAATACGTAAAAAATATGAAAAAATGTATAAAATATATATATATAAAGTATATAGAGATAAGAAGCTTGTACGTGGACACAATATAAAAAGCAAGTTGTACCTGTGATCTTGGGCGGGACCAAAAATGTAACAAATATTTAGCCACATGTGGACATGAGATATATATATATATATTGTGAAGGCGCATGGCTCAGAGGTTACAGCGTCGAGCTTACGATCGTGAGGTTGTGAGTTCGATTCCCGGACCGGGCTGCGTGTTGTGTTCTTGAGCAAGTCACTTTATTTCAAGTTGTTCCAGTTCCCGCAGCTGTAGAAATGAGTTGCGACACCCTTGGATAACATCAGTGCTGTGGAGAGGGGAGGCTGGTATGCATGGGCAACTGCTGGCCTTCCACAAACAACCTTGCCCAGACTTGTACTTCGGAGAGTAACTTTCTAGGTGCAATCCCATGGTCATCCATGACCTAGATAGGTGTATATGTATATATAATATAGTATAATATAAACAGCACTTTGCAATGTGTCACCAAAAAGAAGTATAGCTGTCACTAAATGTGATTAAGGTGTTAAGAAACACCTACATTGCTAGAAATAAGAGCTAAAATGGTCCAACGTAGTTAACGCACATGAATGAAACCTGAATTACCCGAAAAATGACGATCGGCAATTCTTGATACTGACGTCAGTTTCGGCAATTTCCGTTGACTCATCAGTTAAACCCGCTCGATTCTTCGGCTTTTTCCAGACTTGCTTCTCTATTAGTATATATGTTTTCGTCATCCACATTAATGGATGATTTAGCAATTCGCTAATGTGTATACATACAGTTATTGTAAACAGCAGGTTGCAATGTTTCACCTAAAAGGAGAATTATAATTATCACTAAATGTAACTAGGGTGCTAAGAAGTAGCAACATTATTAGAAATAAGAGCTAAAGTGCTCCAATGCTGTAGTTAACGCATATATATATATATATATATATATATATATATATATATAATATATATATATATATATATATTCGCCATGATAGATCGCTAGCCACTACACATTCTTTATTTTCTCTCCTTGTTTCGTAGGCTCGAAACGTCAAAGACTTTTTCACTTCCCGAGCGTTATACTAATTCATCTGTTTGTTGTCTGCATCACCTGTCTTCATCTTTTGTTTTTTTTTGTGAATTCTCCCCATATATATATATATAATATATATATATATATATATATATATATATATATAATATATATATATATATATTACATATATATATATATATACATATATATATATATATACACATGTATACATACATATATATATATATATATATACACATGTATACATACATATATATATACATATATATATGTACAAATATATATACATATATATATACAATATATATACATATATATATATATATATATATATATATATATATGTATGCATGTATATATATATGAATACGATGTATATGACATCGTGCTCATCGCTGAAAACACGGATCAGCTTCAGACCATGCTGACGGAGCTCGACATCAAAAGCTCTGCAGTAGGTCTCAAGATGAACCGCATGAAAACAAAGTTCATGCAGTCAGACAACGTACCAACAGGTCGAATGGTGATCGGCTGTGATGAAATAGAGGAGGTAAAGGAATATGTCTACCTGGGACAGGAAGTGAATATGTGCCGAGATATCGAAAAGGAGATCTCACGGAGAGTAAGGGCAAGATGGAAGGCGTTTAATGGCATAAGGGATGTGCTGAAGGGAAGGTTGGACAGGACCACCCGCGCCAACCTCAGTAACAATGCAGTTCTACCTGCAACGTTATATGGTAGTGAAACATGGGCTATCACAAAGAGAGAAGAGCAGAGACTGGTAACGGCTCAAAGAGCTATGGAAAGGTCAATGCTTGGTATCTCGTTGAGAGAGCACATCAGTAGCGAGATCATCAGAAAGAAGTCCGGCGTGAGAGATGTCATCGCAGAGTATACACGCAGCAAGTATAGATGGGCTGGACACGTCGCCGGGCTCACCGATAATCGGTGGACCCACGGAGTTGTCGAGTGGTACCCGCGCGAACGGAAAACACCACCCGGAAGACCTCCACGACGGTGGAGTTACGATTTCAGGAGGACAATTGGGATCACGTGGATGAGAAAGGCGCGATCCAGAGAGGAGTGGACAGCGTGCTGTGACCAGCGGTGTCAAATGGACGCCTGTCGGACTGGTCGGTCAAGGTGATACGTATGTATATACATGCATACACACACATACATACATACATACATACATACATACATACATACTACATACATACATACATCATACATACATACATACATACATACGTATATACATACATACGTCTACCGATGAAACATAACGTTATAGCTAGGACACTCTATAATAAAATCCGTTGGAAGGATAATCCCGAGGACAAAGAAATAAAAATCCACAATATGGTAGAAGCCATAGCCACTCATGGTGGAATGTACCAGTGAAGACTTCAATAAAATATAAGCACAACAGACCTGATATAATGATTTGAGATAGAGAAGATAAACTGTGCATAGTTTTGGAAATTAGCTGCACAGCGGATGTTAACATAAAGTAGAAGTTCAGAGAGAAAGAGAACACTTATGCTGAACTATTGAGAAATCTGCAGTTACTCTATCCAGATTACAAGTTCAGGTTTACATCTGTAATTATTGGGGCCCTGGGATATGTAATACACTGCCTAAATACCAATCTTGAGAAATTAGGCTTCTCAAAACCAGAAAAGAGAAAGCTAATTCGAAGACTACAGATCCGATCCATCACTGGGACTGTAAAAATCTGTAAAACTTTCCAGAAGTTTATCATTTAAATATATATGAGCATGTCAGGATAAGCAACTATATGCATGAGAATACATACATAAAACATACAGATCTGCATATATACATACATTCATACATACATACATACATACATACATACATACATACATACATACATACATACATACATACATACATACATACATACATACATACATACATACATACATACATACATACAAAAATACCCTGTTGTTGATGTTAAAATTCCAATGAAGGAACCTTGAATCTAGGTTAGAAATCGGTTCTTGCTCTAATAGCAAGAGATTTTGAAATAAACTGAATAATGACATACATACACATAGGTAGCTATGCCTGTATAAGTATTTCTAATATTTTTTCTTTTCTTTCATTTGTCTCGGTCATTAGATTGAGGCCATGCTGGGGCACCACCTTGAAGAATTTTAGTCGAACGAATCAACTCTACTACATAATTTTTTCAAGTCTTGAACTTATTATTTTGCCGAACTGTTACGTTAAGGGGATGTAAACACACCGACACCAGTTGTGAAGCAATGGTGGGGAGACAAACAGAGATAGAAAGACACACTCACAAGCGCTCGCGCGTTCACGCACGTACGCACACACACATAATTACACGACGGGTTTCTTTCAGTCTCCGTCTACCATATCCACTCATATGAAGACACTTACCCAAGGTGCCTCGCGGTGAGACTGAATCTGGAGCCATGTGGCACGTTTTTATGCACCTGGTATATAGTATTTAATTTTAGCTGCAGTTATCACCTGTTGATAACGTTCTTCATGCTAATTGGGTAATTTACGTTTTTAGTTTACAACACGTAAAGTTTCTGTTCTGTCAATAAACAACTATTCTTAATCCTAACTATTTCATTTTATCCATTTCATATCTCTGACATAATTGATATAATCAATAACTGATGGTGATTAATTATTATTAATTAATTCTTTCTCTCATTATATACCCATTAAACGTTTATAAAGATGGATTCGTGTGCATCGTACATGCGTATATGATATATATATATAATATATATATATATAATATATATATATATACACATATGTATGTATATATACATACATACATATATATATGGACATATATATATATATATGTATATATGTATATATGTATATATATATGTATGTATGTATCTATATATATATGTGTGTGCATATATATATATATATATATATACATGTATGTATATATGTGTGTATATGTTATATAATATAGTATAACATTATATTGCATGATATTATATTATATTAAATTATTTTATATTATATTTCCTAAGTGACTGTCACTGGATAGATAGGAATCTCTTATGAATTTCATAGGAATGCAATGGTAATGAACACGTGTTGTAAGAGTTACGTATCAGAAAATCGAAGAAAATATCCCCGACAAGACGTTTTGAGTACCACACCATAGATGTTTGTTTCTTAGTTTGTAATGGAATCTCTAGCTACACGCGTGCGCGCGCGTACACGCATTTACATACACACACATCCATACACATACGCAGCCACGTACACACGCAGAAGTAGTAACGAAATCTCTCTTTATATAAACGGTAGTTTGTCTGTCTGTCTGTGTGTCTGTGTGTCTGTCAGGTTGTACCCTCACCCTGACCACGGCTTTCAACCGATTCTAATGAAATTTGACACACACGTAGCCCAATGTCATAATTCAAAACTGACGCAGCGAAAATTTTGAAAAGTTCCCCCAGTTCTGAAAAAATTGATAAATTCGACATGGGGTCGAGAATCTAAGCAACACATTTTCTGTCTAGGGGACACAACTCGACCTTTTTATCGCCCAAAGGGACAGCTAGGAACATCGTATACACAGAAGTATTCGAGTGAAGAGAAGACATTGCAACCTACACATGCGCCTTCGTTCCCTAGAGGGAAAGGACCAGATTGGGATTAGCCGTTGCCTTATAGGGGCTCTTACATACCCGGGCAACGCTGGGCTATGCTGCTAGTTCTTTTATAAAGTATACACAGAGACAAAATAATACTTTTTTTTTAAACAACAGAATAGCGGCATGGATAATTCAAATAACATTTGGGCGATATTTAATTTACTATCGGACTAAGCTGGATAAAAGTTGACACCTGAAGAAATGCTTATGGTGAAACTAACAGTTGTAGTATGATCAAAGGATAAGCTAGCTTTTGAACGTGTCTATTTATGTATTCATATTTAGGTATGTGAAAGTTTATATGCACATGCTTACATGCAAATATTCCTTGCCATATTTATATTTCTAATATAACATCGTCGCATATTTTTTCTGTTAAATATTAGTGACGGCTTACCTTTTAGCTTATTATAGCAAATTCATTGTTTCCTATTTCATTCTAACTTAATTAATAAAAATATCGCTGATTTTGTCATTGTTCTACCCGCTTACTACTTCCCAAGACTCTTTTCATTCCTACATAACATGTTTTGTTTTGCCAACTAGTGTTCCGAAGAGCTATGGCATAGCAGGTTTCAGTAAATCAACTTTTAGTTACAATATTTTCAATTAGTCTACTGTGTAAAGCGGCGAGCTGGCAGAATTATTAGCTAAAAAGTTTATTGAGTTCATTTGTTCTATGCATGTATACTTTATGTGTGTGTGTCCATATATATTTAAAGTGGTTATGATACCTCCATTGTGGTAAGTTAGCAGATATAAACAAATATAAATACATTTTGTCATTCTCTTCACAGTCCGTAAAATAAAGAAATTATCCAGAAATGGTATAAGGTTAGTTGGTCAAACTTCAGTAATCAAAAAGGTCCACTCTTTTCTGCCCACAAATAGAACATTATAACAATAACTATTTAAATCAGACATAAGCCAAAATCTAACTAATATGCTTAGATTAATTTACACATCGTGCGTTATTCGTCGGCGTACATAAAAACTGAATATATACTTCATGCACAATCACAGTTTTGTAGAAAATCTAAGATAATTTAATGTTTATTAAGTATTTAATCACGCCACTGACTGCTGCTCCGTATGTAAATTTCTCCAGCCGTTTCGGTGAGGTTTTAGTTTAAATTTGATATAAGTAGCGATGGTTGTTAAATTCATTTTATAACCTACACTCCATCATTTAGAAGGCGGCGAGCTGGCAGAACCGTTAGCACGCCGGGCGAAATGCTTAGCCGCATTTCGTCTGCCGCTACGTTCTGAGTTCAAATTCCGCCGAGGTCGACTTTACCCTTCATCCTTTCGGGGTCGATAAATTAAGTACCAGTTACGCACTGGGGTCGATCTAATCGACTTAATTCGTTTGTCTGTCCTTGTTTGTCCCCTCTATTAGCTCATTGTGGGTAATAAAGAAGCATATAACCTGCACTCCATCATTTACGACGACAGGAATTTCAGTCGATCCGATCGACGGAACAGCTTAATCGTGAAATTAAGTGGCTGAGCACTTCACAGAATGTGATAGAGCTTGCCTTTTGAAACACGGGTACTACGCATTTTTGCCAGCTGAGTGAACTGGAGCAACGTGAAACAAAATGTCTTGCACAAGGACACAACGCACTGCCGAGTATCGAACTCACGACCTTACGATCTTCAAGACAAAAATTAAAACGAAAATGGTTTTAAGTTTTGGCTTGAAGAGTTCAGTTAAACGAACGAAAGCTCTAATACAGAATTATCCAAAATTCTGACAGCCTCCTTTTTTTCAATATATATATATATATATATATATACAGATATACGTGTGTATATGGGTGTGTGTGTGTGTGTGCGCGTGTGTCTGTGTGAGAGAGAGAGAGAGAAAGAGAGAGAGAGATTGCTTTATATACTATTAATGATACATAATTCAGTGCATCATAATACATAGTCGGGTTGCCGGCGATGAAACCTCGCCTGATGAGGAAGGTTGCAGTGTTAAGAACAACATTATGCAAAGTGCCCATTCGTTTTAAACTGGCATAGTATTGGTTCTAACAAGCCGGGTTGCAACATAGGCCTGTTAGGTCTTCAGCAGTAGCAGCTGCTGCTGCTGCTGCTGCTGCTGCTGCTGCTGCTGCTGCTGCTGCTGCTGCTGCTGCTGCTGCAACGTCATTATTAGCCGTAGTAGATAGCCTCCTAAGTTGTTTATTTGATTATAAGGCCACTACCGAAAATTAAGGTTAGTAGTGACCTCAACTACTACATCAGGGCGTAACGACCCTGCTTGGCATGTGTGTCAGGTTAAGCTGGCTTCAATTTACCTTACCTTGCGTGAATCTCTGGCCAGAGTTACAGATCCCCAGTAAATGCTTTCACTGCCTTCCAAGATAAAGATTAGGGAGCAAACCTTATATTAAAGATAGAGAAGATCCTCTGAAGCACTCTAGTGGTTGGTTTAATATATTTCTGGCAATTTCTGCATCTATATTGCTCTGCTACACCAGTGAGGCTGAAAGGAGGGTTCCATACACCCCACCAATCTTTCATCTTCTTGTACTTGTTTCCGTCATTAGACTGGGATCATGTTGAGACACCACCTGGAAGAATTTTTGGTCGAATGAATCGACCCCAATATTTATTCTAATTTTTTAAAGCCTGGTACTTATTCTATCGATACTTTTGCTGAACCACTAAGTTACTGGGACGTAAACAAATTAGACTGCGGTCATGTTGGGATACCACCTGGTAGAATTTTTGGTCGAATGCACCGACCCCAATATTTATCTAATTTTTTAAAGCTTGGTACTTATTCTATCGATACTTTTGCCGAACCACTGGTCATCGATAAAACAGTTTTGAGGTATTGTAAAAAACATCATACAAACATGTCTATGGCTTGGATTGACTTTAAGAAGGTATATGATGCTTCATTCTTGGATCGTTGAATGCCTTCAGATGTTTCGGGTTGCTGACATCACAAATATTCTGATGCATAGCATAAAAGAGTGGAAAACCAAATTGTACTCAAGTAATGCATTCTTTGGAGAAGTTAATATTAAAAGGAGAATCTTCCAAAGTCACTCGCTTTCTCCGTTACTTTTTGTAATTGCACTAATACCCATAACAATGACACTTAGGAAAGTTAAGATGGGTTACCGATATGGGAAGAAAGGCCCATTATTAAACCATCTTCTGTTTATGGATGACCTGAAATTGTCTGGGAAATCTGAAAAACAGATAGATTCCTTGATCAAAACAGTCCAGAAGTGTGGTAGGAACATTGGTATGGAATTTGGGATTATCAAATGCTCAGTACTTAATATGAAAAGAGGGAAGAAAGCAGCCCGCAGAGGATTGCTGTTGCAATCAGGAGAGATCATGGGTGAACCCGACGGTAGCGAGTATAGCTATTTAGGGATTTTGGAGCTGGATGACATTCTACACAGAGAAATGAAGGTCAAGGTTAGCGAGGCGTATCAAAAGAGGATGAAGATGGTGTTGAAATCCAACCTGAATGCCAAATATTTGGTTACCGCATTGAATATCTGGACAATTGCGGTGGTCAGATATGGTGCAGCCATCCACAAATGGACTAAGAAGGAAATATCAACACTGGATAGAAGGACGAGAAAGTTGTCGCTGCATGGGGCGCTACACCCTAAATCAAATGAAACAGGCTGTATATGAAAAGAAACAATGGTGGCAAAGGACTAATTAGTATAGACCACTGTATAAGGAGTGAAAGGAGAACATTTGCCAAGTATTTGATAGTGATGAAGACCTGCTGCAATATGCTGCGAAACATATGGGTGTAAATGCAGATGAAATTATGGGCAAGGAAGAGTTTAACCAAAGAGCTGAGGAGAAGATAAAAGAAGACCTTATTGAAATGAGAATGCAAGGACAGTTTGAAAGGAATCCACTAGACGTTAAGGATAATACAGCAGCGTGGGCATGACCTGAGCGAGGTGATTTGAAGCGTACCACTGAAAGCCTGATCATTGCTGCACAAGACCAGGCTCTCGCTACCAGTTCAGTGAAGTATAACATCTATAAAACTTCTGACACCCAGAAATGCAGACTCTGTGGAAAGAGTGTGGAAAATGTGACCCATTTGGTAAGTGGATGTAAGAGCCTTGCACAAAAAGAATACAAACGCCGCCACGATAAAGTGTGTGTGTATCTTCATTGACTCTTATGCCGTATATACCAATATGAAGTAACAGAGAACTGGTATGAGTATGTACCAAGTAAAGTTATGCAGGAGGATGGAAAAGTAATGATACTCTGGGACTATGATTTTCAGACGGATCGTGTAATCGAACACCGTCGGCCGGATAGTGTCATACTGAATAAGAGAGACAAATACTGTCAGATCATTGATGTAGCCATGACAAATGACATGAATGTGGTGAGTAAAGTGGTTGAAAAAAGTCACCAAGTACTCCGAAATGAAAGTGGAAATGGCAAGGCTGTATGGAATGAGAGAGGGTAATGTAAAAGTGATACCAGTGGTGATCGGAACGTTGGGCTCAATCCCACTGAAACTTCAAAACTTCTTAAGGCAACTGGAAACCCCATGCAAGATTGATGTCTCGCAAAAAGTAGTCTTATTGGGCACAGCTCACATCTTAAAGAAAGTATTATCTGTCTGAGATCCTTGCTGTGACTTGATTGATGACTAAAGACACCGTTGCATTTTTACCTACACTGTGTTACGAAGGAATAATATGTAAACTACCCGTGATCCGTTGGGTCACCGGGAAACTCTGAGTTTCCAAGCAACAGAGTTTTGTTTCGTGTGTTGGAAAGATTTGGCTGCTATTTCTTGCACGCCCTGCTTCCACGTAACAGGTATTTCGAGTCCTTTATCGCAAATAGCTGTTACGTGCTAGAAATAGTAGTCAAATCTTTGGAGGGGAGATACGTTGAATGCACTCGAAAAAAACAATTTTACACTAACGTTACGAATGGGTCTTTACGAAATATCTACCGTATTTTTAAAGTCATTTTCACTTTAGAATATTTTTTAGATATGCCAAAACAATGTTTGTAATGGTATTCACATGAAAATAATGAAAACATTAAAATATTGTCTATTTAAAGAAAGCTAAAATATACATACTTACTGTACAAACAACTTACACTTTTGATATCACATTCACTTTAAAATATTTGTAAATGGTTAAAATATTGTGTTTTACAAAAGCGAAAATAGAAATTGTAAAAAAAAATATTTTTATTTATTTATTTTCGCTGTCAACTCACTGCCTAATAGAGAGATAAGACTTTCTTCCCTTTCAAGATGAAGATTATTTTCGGAACATTTTCCCATTATGCACCGTTTTCGGTATTCATGCCCTTCTTGAAAACAACTTTACCGATTTACGCGAAACTTGTTTCATTCGATTCGTATTAATATTTCAGGGTAAAATTAATTTATGGTATTTTCCCATTGTGTCAGTTTCACTGAGTAGCATTACAAGCAAGCAAGACTGAAACTGACTTTTACAGACAATAATAATAATAATAATAATAATAATAATAATAATAATAATAATAATAATGATAATAATAATAATAA
>NC_043000.1:82710443-82737943 GCF_006345805.1 Octopus sinensis
AGTAGCCGTAGTATAGCGGTGGTTGTAGCATTGGCAGAAGCAGTAATACTATAATTAGTCATCATCAATCATTAATCAGCAACAGCAACAACAACAACAAAAGCAATCAATGATGAGCCTCAACCTGGTCACCTCGACCTACTAGAGACAACAGCCGAATTGCACGATACTGTCTTTAATAAACGAAGGACACGTAGTATAGTGTAGTGCAGGATATTCTATGATCGAAGAAAATACTGAAATAAAGTATAGCCTTGAGCCCGCAGGTCGAGTCAGCGAGGTTAACTCGAGGGGACAGTAAAAGGCTTGACGGTATGACAATTTTTCCGTTCCTTGGCAATAGGACCTTCATCTGGGATACCATATGCAGTGACACCTTCTCTCCATCGGTAACTTGGTGTGTTCAGTTACCAGCCCAGACTCCACTGTTCATCAGGCTGAGAAAAACAAACTGTCAAAGTATCGGTCGCTCTCTGGCAGGTTTATGGTCAAGCCTGTAGCAGTGCAGACCTCCAACGTTCTTAGTCCCCAGACCATATCCCTGCTCATTATTATCGGGGCGGAAATGGCTATCCGAAAGTGCAAGTCACGTGAGTCAGAGTGACTGTTCCAGTGAACCTCCCTCACTATCCTCCAGGGCAACGCATTTTCCATCTTGTCTGCTGAGACCGTAAGGTGGTCTGAATTTCAGGAAATCGAGAGAATGTAAGAATTTCGTAGCTTACTACACAAGCAATAAACTTATACAACCCCTCAGAGCTGATGAAAAATTCTACAATGATCTTCAGTTTAGAAAGTAATAAAGCATATCTACTTTGATCCTTGGTCTCACTGATCGGGGCTGACAACAACAATTACAAGCATTACATTGAAATAACTCTAACATTAATAATGATACCATCGACAACATCATTAGCTGTAACAATTGTATTAGCAATGCTAATAGTTTTACAACATCAGCATTAGTAAAACTAACACCAATTGAGAGCAACTTTAGCAACATGTGGTATGAAGGGGAAAATAGAGAAAGGAGAATTGAGACTTTCTTGCCTGTCGATTCGAGGTGGGGCCGTCCACACACAACCCACGTGGTCGTTTTCTTCTGTTGGTCGTTAACACACGTCCACTACTCATGCTGTCTGGCTGCACACTGACCTATTCCCATCCCCGCTGTGCGTGCTCTCTTCGGCACTTCCGTTCTCAGGGACTCCTGACAGGGCCTACGCCCTCTCCCACTTCTGCCTTCACCACAGCTCCAGCTCAATACCACATACCCCACTGATCTAACAATCACTATCACTTACATACCTTTCGTAGTCTTCCAGCCACTTAGGTGGACGACGCTCTCTTTGGGATCATCGCAAGGATGCGGTGTCAACCTCTCTCCCTCTCTTTGTTCTTCATCACTAGAGGACGCCACGACCCTCCTGACGGCTAGGATGTGACGTGGCATTCCTTCCACCGACCTGTCGTTACGAGAGTTCACTGCTGTCACCCTTCCTTTCCTCCACTGAGGTGTGCGCCGTGCGTCAGAGGGTTTTCCCCCACACTTCTACCCCACTTTGAACAAATGCTGACTGTCCTTCTTCCCCAAAGGGTCGTGATTCCAAACTCAAGTATCTCCATTCGTATCTAAACTTAGCCTTTTGAGAGACCCTGGTAACATTAGAGTCCATCTTCCTGGCCAGGAACAGGGTCCTGTCTACACTCATATGGTGCATGGTGGGCAAACTTCTCAGCCCTGACCCCCGCCCCCGGGCGACATGCTGCAGCCATTATACTTTGTACATCCACTGCCGCAACCAACGACTTTTTCACCCTGGTTAGCACATCTGCCTTATCTGCCTTATTCTTTTCTGAGGGCACAAGCACTACTTGTAGTTTCAAGCCAAACTCAGTGGCCAGCACTCTGAGGATTCCTAACCGCCACTTCATAATCATTTCCGCGCCCCGTTTTGTGCGGATTCTTCTTTGATTGCTGATCACTGATGCCAGTTCGAATTTCCGAAACGTGCAGCCCCACCTCTCAGCGCCAAGTTCAAACCCTTTAGTACAGCATCCAGTTCAGCCACATTGATGTGACTGCAATCATCCTTTTTTCTGAGTCACGCTGCATCTTCCACCTCTACACCCCACCCCACTTCCAAGATGACTCCTATTGCGATGCTACTTGCATCATACCAAACAACTCCGTTTTTGTTTCAGGCACATTCCAGCTGCCCCTCACTGGATCCTCCACTCTCACTCACTCCAAAACGTCTTGCATCATGGCAGTTGTCTTCTCCTCCATTTTATCGCCCCACTTCACTCCTTCGGCTCGCCTCTTGATGAAGCTGCATGCTGTCCGGAGCCATGCTGCAACTGGATAGTGTCCCACCAGCTTTCCACACACCGAGAAGAGTTCTCGCCTACTCATATCTTTGCTCGGGTCAAGAATCTCATTTCTGCGGCGAAAAACAAGCTTACCCATCTTATCTCTTTCAATCTTGAGCCCCAACGCAGCGCCTCCTTCTTGCATCACATAACATACACGCAGTTATATATGCAAATAACAAAGTATTAAATCCTTTTACCATTTTCCAGACACAGCTGCATAACTACTCGAAATTTATATCACTCTCAGAAATCACGCACGCACACACACATACACACACACACACACACACACACACACGCGCGCGCGCACACACGCACGCACACACATACACACATCACTTATACTTGTTTCAGTCACTGGAGTGCGGTCAAGCTGGGATCATCTTGAAGGATTTAGTCAAATAAATCAACCCCAGTATTCTTTTTTTTAATTTGGCACTTATTTTAGCTGTCTCTTCTACCGAATTACTAAAGTTACGGTGATATTCTTTTATTCTTTTATTCGTTTCAGTCATTTGACTCGCCCATGTTGGAGCTCCGCCTTTAGTCGAACAAATCTTTGTAAGCCTAGTACTTACTCTATTGGTCTCTTTTGCTGAACCGTTAAGTTACGGTGACATAAACACTCCAGCATCGGTTGTCAAGCGATAATCCACTTACAAGCCTTTGGTCGGCCCGAGGCTATAGTAGATGATACTTGTCCATAGTGTCACGCAGTGGGACTGAACCCGGAACCATGTGGTTATATATATATATATATATACGCGAGAAAGAAGCAACAAGAATGGATAAGTTTTTAGTACAATCGTTTCATACAAAGACAGGCTTTATTAAAAGTTGCAAAAATTGCAGCATATAAACGTGTCCCGTACTCATCAGCTAAAATACATGTGAGTTCTCTTTTTTCTTTTTCTTCTTCTTATTCTCTTTTTTCTTTTTTTCTTTTTCCTTTTCTCTTTTCTTTTAGTCCCCCCCCCTTTTTGCTCCCTCCTCCTTTATTTTCTCTCTTTTCCTCTCTTTCCTTCCCTTCCTGTTCTTTGCCTCTCTAGAAAGCCCTTCAGCCTTTAAAAGTCAAATAGCTACAGTCTCTTGAAAATAGCAGTAATGTGATTAATGTGGCAAATACCTAATCATTGTGTTCAACCATTGATAAATTTATCGTCTGTGAATACGAAATTCCTCTTCATTTCTTTGGAAATTTACATCTACATCATTGGAAATTGTGCACCTATACAAAGGATTAATTCACCCTCTCTGTAATGCTAATAAGCAGGAATTGATACCCACCTCGTTGTGATTAACCATGGATAAATTTGTCGTCTGTGAGTATGTAATCCCTCCTCATATCTCTGGAAATTCATATGTACACTATGGATTAAGTCACCTTCTTCTATGTGATGCTATTAAAACTTTTTTAAAAATCTGTGATAAGACTGTACATCATCTTTAAAGAACTTTAATGAACTTTGGAAATCTGTTTATGTTACTTAATTATCTACATTACTTCATGAGTATAGCCTCAACCACTAAGATGTCTAGAGAACTCACATGTATTTTAGCTGATGAGTACGGGACACGTTTATATGCTGCAATTTTTGCAACTTTTAATAAAGCCTGTCTTTGTATGAAACGATTGTACTAAAAACTTATCCATTCTTGTTGCTTCTTTCTCGCTTATAATCACCCCACATTACTGTATGGTTAAAACCGTATAGTTTTTTGGTGCATCTAAGTTAGGTACCATATTCAAGTAAATTCATTAAAATTGACTTGAATCTTTATTGCTTTTTGAATAATATATATATATATATATATATATATATATATATATAAATTTCTAAGTATCTCTAAAGGGGACTACGGCAGCGGAACTGGATATTAATAGTTATCGCCAAGCTAATATGGCAGTCCAGAAAGGTTATAATGGACACAGGTTCGTGTGTCGCATAGATTGCTACAGGCGATGACCTCTTGGAGCTAATCAACGGCAGCATTCGTCCTATATTTCTGGACTGCCATATTAGCTTGGCGATAACTATTAATATATATATATATATTATATATATATATATATATATATATATATATATATATATGATTTTAACATCGGAGTCCGTATCCTTGGGATTAATTTAGTATAGTCCGTATTATCCGTGGGCATCCGGTCGATCATCATCATTGATCCATTTCATCAGGCGATACTGTATTAGTGGATGAATCACAGTGATGTTTATTCCTACTTGCCAGGTGATACTTCAAGAAGGGATACCCTCATAGCTAGATTAGTCTTCATACTGGGAAGAAGGGATAAACATCCTTCTGTGATTCATCCACTAATGCAGTATCGCCTGATGAAATGAATCAATGATGATGATCAACCAGATACCCACGGATAATACGGACTATACTGTATTAAATATTTATAAATTCCATCCTAGAATTATTGTTATTATATGTGTGTGTATGTGTATGTATGTATGTATGTGTGTGTGTGTGTGTGTGTGTTGTGTGTGTGTGTGTGTTTGTGTGTGTGTGTGTGTGTGTGTGTGTGTACATACAACGAGCTTCTTTCAGTTTCTGTCTACCAAATCTACTTACAGGCTTTGGTTGGCCCGAAGCTATAATGGAAGACATTTCCCAAGGTGCCACGCAGTAGAACAGACCCAAGAACTTCCCTATGATACAGCCACACCAGCGCCTATGTCTGAAAAAAGACACGATGGTCATGATTGGAATCTGATCATAGGTTTAGTTGGCTTGGGATTAAACAATATCAAAACCATAAGAGCTGAAAGGGGCTTCTGCTTAGTTATTCATCGTAATAGAAATAGCAGCTAAATTTTCCTCAAATCATACCATATTTTAAAAAATGGATATTGTGTAATGCAATCCAGGATGTATTAAATCTGAAAAGATGGAACGGTCGTGGCTGGAGCACTTCTGGACATGGGGTTACTGATCCGGAGATAATTAAAAACAACAAATACATTTTTAAACGAGAACAACCAACTGACTTTCAATGAAAATCAAATAGACCATCTAGCGGACTAACGTTGTTGTTGTTACTATTGCTGCTGCTGCTACTTTGCTGCTGCTGTTGTTGTTGTCATTGTTGCAGTTGTTGCTGATGCTGCTGCTGCTGTTGTTGTTGTTTAACGTTAGGTTTAGTTTGGTCCAGCAGACCTATGATCGCTGCCATTCCAGTCAAAACTATACATTTTCATTTTGGCCTCTTAAAGATTACATTATCTAATGTGTCCTCCTTTAGAAATCTGTTGGGATGAGATTTGGGGAAGAATTTGGCTACTGTTTCCAGCAATTTCGATCAGCCATAAAGAAGTTCCTGCGTTGTCTTGCCGTTATTGTTTAGCAAACTTGGTAGGCGGAAGCTGTAAGAAGACCTCTGTGAATATATATATATATATATATATATATATATATATATATATATATATATAATATAATTCGAGACAAAACCACTATTTTAAAACCAAACAAGGAAAGACTTAATCAATACATAAAATTTTAATATAAATTAAATAAACCGCCACTACAAATTTGATACTGATTAGAAGATCGAAAATCCACCTGAAGATTGTCGGTAGCAGACATGAAACATTTGTAGTGGCGGTTTATTTAATTTATATTAAAATTTTATGTATTGATTAAGTCTTTCCTTGTTTGGTTTTAAAATAGTGGTTTTGTCTCGAATTATATTATATAATATTTTACTATAAAATTGGATTTAACCCTAAATCTGATTTTTCCCTGTAATTTTGGATTTATTCCCTAATATTTATTATTATATATATATATTATATATATATATACACACACCACACAGACACATACAGATATATATATATATATATATATATATATATATATATATATATATATATATATATATATATATATATATATATATATATATATATATAAGGGAAATGAAGAAAATGCTGACAAAATAATTTAAGTAAGGGAGAGTGTATTTAATTAGGTGAAAGATCTCAGATAAGAGAAAAAAATCTATCAGAAAGGAACTCTATCTCTCTTTAAAAAATATCTTTTGATAAGCATAACAATGCGCAACCGGTAAAAAGAACTTTCACCTAATTAAATACACTCTCCCTTACTTAAATTATTTTGTCAGCATTTTCTTCATTTCCCTTTTTTTTATATATCACAACTCGTGTTCCACATCTCCGTTTTTAAATATATATATATATATATATATATATATATATATATATATATATATATATATATATATATATATATATAAGAAAATAGTAAAGTGTGAAAAAACGACAGAAGGCTTAAATGTTAAAAAATATATATATTTGTGTCAAAATGTCTGGAGAATATTGGAAAAATTTTTTTTCCCTTTCCTTAAAATGACATAATTTTAAATTTTTAAAGAAATTACCGGTTTCGCGTGTAGCTTTTCAAATTTCTTGTGACGTTATGTTTATATTGCATGGAATTATCGTTGTTTTTATTCCAGGAGATTTCTAAATAAGGGGAGGTAATGAGTGATTTTTTCCGGTGTAGGGGAGATAATCGCTTAAAAATTTTTTTTCCCTTTTCCTTGTTAATTTCTCTGTGTCAGTATGTTCGGATGGTTGAGTCTGGGTTTGTACTTTTCAATGAAGAATGTTTCCTTGTTCAGTCTCATTTGTGTTGATGATCCGAAAGCACATTGGTAAAATGGGAAGATTAAAAATTGTGGCAGTAGTTGCTTTGCGCATTTCTCAATGTGCTCACTAAAAGGTATCATTCTATATTCTGGGAATGCAATCTGTTGTCGATGCAGTGTTCAAGGAAAAGGGAAAAAAATTTTTAAGCGATTATCTCCCCTACACCGGAAAAATCACTCACTACCTCCCCTTATTTAGAAATCTCCTGGAAATAAAAACAACGATAATTCCATGCAATATAAACATAACGTCACAAGAAATTTGAAAAGCTACACGCGAAACCGGTAATTTCTTTAAAAATTTTAAAATTATGTCATTTTAAGGAAAGGGAAAAAAAAATTTTTCCAATATTCTCCAGACATTTTGACACAAATATATATATTTTTTAACATTTAAGCCTTCTGTCGTTTTTTCACACTTTACTATTTTCTTATATATTCACCCACGTGCTTTACCAAACAAACTTTCTTATCTATCTATATATATATATATATTATATATATATATATATACGAGGGACTGCTGAAAAGTTCCTGGTTTTGAATAAAAGAAAATACAGGAGGATCAGTTAATTGTGATTTTATTCAACACATTGCCCTCTTATTGCAGCAGTCCTTCAGTTTTTCTAATCCCTGCAAAATAATTCGGAAGGCTGGGCTTCTAACCAGGTCTTTCGCGATATCCTTAAAGCCAGAAACTTTTCACCACCACCTCGTGTATATACTAAAATCCCAGCATGGCCGCTGTCCAATGACAGAAACAAATAAGAGATAAAAGGGTAAAAGACAAATCCGGACATGCTGTATTATATTAAGACTGAGCCATGAATTCTAGTAGACACGCAGGATCTGGCATGAAGAGGCAATGGAGTCGGTGCTGGAACGCTTTTGAGCTGAGTTGGCCTACAGTTTATGAACAACTACCACAAGATTTAGTGAGTGGTGGTGGTGTCTGAAGAAGCTGGAAGATGTTTGTGGAACAGTTATTGGAGATGTTAGATCAGAAGACTCTAGTGGGGGTGGATGATGGCGGCGGTAACGATGGGAGAGCAGAGGCGGTTATGGTGGGAAGTTATGATAGCTGTGGGTTATGGTAGAGTAAAGATAGTAATAGTGCTGGTGGTGGTGGTGGTGGTGATGACGGTGGTAGTGGTAGTGGTGGTGATAATAAAGATAGCAGCGGCAACAGATGTAACAGCAGCAGCAGGAGTAGTAGTAGTAGCAGCAGCAGCAGCAGCAGTAGTAGTAGTAGTAGTAGTAGTAGTAGTGGCAGCAGCAGCAGCAGTAGTAGTAGTAGTAGCAGCAGCAGCAGCAGGATTAGCAGCAATGGTAGTAGTAGTAAGTAGTAGTAGTAGTAGTAGTAGTAGCAGCAGCAGCAGGATTAGCAGCAATGGTAGTAGTAGTAGTAGTTAGTAGTAGTAGTAGTAGTTAGTAGTAGTAGTAGCAGCAGCAGCAGGATTAGCAGCAATGGTAGTAGTAGTAGTAGTAGTAGTAGTAGTAGTAGTAGTAGTAGCAGCAGCAGCAGGATTAGCAGCAATGGTAGTAGTAGTAGTAGTAGTAGTAGTAGTAGTAGCAGCAGCAGCAGGATTAGCAGCAATGGTAGTAGTAGTAGTAGTAGTAGTAGTAGTAGTAGTAGTAGCAGCAGCAGCAGGATTAGCAGCAATGGTAGTAGTAGTAGTAGTAGTAGTAGTAGTAGTAGTAGTAGTAGTAGTAGCAGCAGCAGCAGCAGGATTAGCAGCAATGGTAGTAGTAGTAGTAGTAGTAGTAGTAGTAGTAGTAGTAGCAGCAGCAGCAGGATTAGCAGCAATGGTAGTAGTAGTAGTAGTAGTAGTAGTAGTTACTGATGTTGTTGTCGGTGATGTAACAGCAGTAACCTGCAGTTGTAGTTGCAGAGATAGTAGCAGCAGTAGTAATAGTAGTGAGAGCAGCAGCAGCACCAATAACAGTTAGAATGATAGTATAAGCAGCAGTAACCTAACCCCGTTGCTATCAGCTGTTCACTGCACCAGACCACACTAATAAGTACTGCAACAGCAACAACAACTACAAACTGTTGTTGCTGCAGCTGTGCTGTTATTTCGGTGCACAGAGATCAATAGAGAATATCTTTTCTTCTTCTTCTTCTTCTTCTTCTTATTCTTATTCTTCTTCTTCTTCTTATCTTCTTCTTCTTCTTCTTCTTCTTCTTCTTCTTCTTCTTCTTCTTCTTCTTCTTCTTCTTCTTCTTCTTATTTTTCTCCTTTTTCTTCTCAATATCATTATTATTATTATTATTATTAGTAGTAGTTAGTAGTAGTAGTAGTAGTAGTAGTAGTAGTAGTAGTAGTAGTAGTAGTAGTAGTAGTAGTAATAGTAGTAGTATATCGTGTCCGTCATCTACTATCGCTCGACTGTTGTGCCTTGCCCTGGCCACCGTCTGATTACGCTGGAGCATATACTCTTCCGCTTCTTGTGGAAGGGACGCGTCTCGGTGGTCAGGTGGTCTATATGGTGTCAACATCTGCTGAGTAGTGACCTGGGCATACCGTGGTTGATGCGCAGACTTGCGCTGAGGCTATGGTGCGCAGCGATCAATAGATAATATCTTTTCTTCTTCTTCTTCTTCCACTTCTTCTTCTTCTTCCACTTCTTCTTCTTCTTCTCTTCTTCTTCTTCTTCTTCTTCTTCTTCTTCTTCTTCTTCTTCTTCTTCTTCTTCTCCTCTCCTTCTCCTTCTCTTCTTCTTCTTCTTCTTCTTCTTCTTCTTCTTCTCTTCTTCTTCTTCTTCTTCTCCGCCTCCTCCTTCTCCTTCTTTCTTCTTTCTTGACGGTGAACAGGTGTGGTCGTCATTCGCGAGAAACGTATTTCCGTAGCTTGTTTGTTTAACGGACCTGTAGTCCTAGGTAGAACAGAGACCGAGAGGGAGCATTTGGAAAGTGAAATATCTTCAAGCGCTCACAGCCCTCAGCCAATCGGACATTGCGATAGGTGGAACGTCAACTTTAACTTTTTATAGCGGATTAGTGGAAGAAAAGTGCAACGACGTTCTTGGAGACCTTGGGCGTTGAAAAAGATCAACTAGCCGCTCTTTTCCGAAGAACCTTCTGCACCGGACCGATGGATAATTTCCAAAAATCTCTGGCCTGGCAGTGTTACCGGGGAGCTTTGCCTGTTCGTGATAAACTTTACAGGCACGGAAGTGCCGTGAGCCGAGCATATCCGAGATGCGCGCAGTACATCGAGACAGTCCTGCATGCACTCGTCTAGTGCCCGAGCATTGCTTACCTGTAGGTTTATGTCGAAGACCTGCTGTCGCGTACGTGACGGATCCGGCTGTCAACTGAATCCATCATGAAGATCGTCCCGCCTCTTCCCTTTAACCGAGAAGGAAAGGCTATGTTTATATGCCTGGTAGCCATGGCGAAAGAAGTTGTTTGGTGGACGAGATTGAAGTGGCTGAAGACAAACACTTTTCTCTTTGGCCAATCCCTGATCAACTTCTTCAAGTTTCACTTGAAAAGGAATATTAGGGTAGAGAGAGAAGTGTTGTCTTCTAGCCAGTTTGCTGAAAGGTGGATGAAAGTGGCAAGAATGGTGCGAGTGAACGGACCTGTCCTGAGCATACGCCTGTAGTTGAAAAGAAAGGAAAGGAAAAAAGGCACCTGTCCCAAAAGTCAGGGTACCCATGAGCCCTATTGAGGATCACACATTGCTGATATTTTTAAAATTTTGTTGGTCTTGTTTACACGCAAAACCTTCACAATACACACACATTTTTGTTTTGTTCTGTACTGCCCATAATGTTTTTTTTTTATAATGTGAACATTTGTGGTTAATACAGAAATCATTATTATTATTATTATTATTTTCAAATTCTGCCGAAGTCGACTTTACCTTTCATCCTTTCGGGATCGAAAAAAAAAATAAGTACCAGTCGAACACCGGGATCGATATAATCGACTCGTCCCCTCCCCCAAAATTGCTGCCCTTGTGGCAAAATTTGAAACGATTATTATTATTCAGTAGTCTTTTTTTATTTATCACGTGCTTTTACTACGCTACCGAACACAGCTCTGCGTACCTTGGGTATGTACTGTGGTTTGTTGTGGTGATATTATTTTCACTGTATTGAAAGTGTTTTACGTAGGATATGTGCGGTGCCTAGCAGTGCTATTTTCTGTATGTTATATATACTTGTAAGTTCTGGTTTTTGTTATGTATTTGTCTGAATGTTTTTTTTTAATCATATATAATGCGCCTGCTATGAAAGGGATTGTTTCTGTTTTGGGCTCCACATTCGAGTGACCTCCATTTCCAGATCTTTGTATTTTGAAAGTTTCTCCGTTTCTTTTAGAGAAACATTGTCATGTGTTGATATTGATACATCGCTTAGAAAGCATTTTTTTTTCTTGGTGATCTCTGACAACTATATCTGGTCTGTGGGCCTTAATTTCTCTATCTGTGTGTATTGGCATATCCTAGAGTATGGTTGCTTTCTCATTTTCTGTGATCTTTTCTGGCGTGTGCCTATACCATCTTTTTCTGTTGTTATTCCACAATGTTAGCACAGCTTCCAGTGTATATACGTCCCAACACTGTTGTGTCTGTGAATATTTTCCTTCTTAGCAAAGACTGAGTAGCCAGAGATAATATGATTTATTGTTTCTTCTCCATCCCCACATATTCTGCAGTTACTTGTTATATTTCTTTTCATTACATGTTTTTGGTAATTTCTGGTGGGGAGGCTTTGGTCTTGTGCTGCAAATAAAAATCTTTCAGTCTCTGCTTTGAGTCCTGAGCGTCTCATCTATTGTTGGGATTTTGCTTAACCCAATATTTGCCATGAAGGGGCTTTTTTGCCATCGTTTTATTATGATCCGTTGCTGTTCTAGTTGTTTTACAGCTTTTGTTGCTTCTTCATTTTCTTTATATTTGTTAGGTACTATGACTTCTTTTTGTACTCGTCAGCTTCCTTAAAGACTGAAAACAGTTTTTTTTTTGTTTTTTCGTGTTTTGTGGCTACTTGTATTAGTTTTCCTTGCTTCTGAAGTAGGTATTTTGTAGTCCTTTGGTGCTTATTCAGTAATAGTTCTCTAGCTGTATAAGGCCTCTACCACCTTCGATACGTTGTATATATAGCCTTTCTATGCCAGATTTTGGGTGGTGCATCCTGAATCCTGTCATTATTTTTCTTGTTTTCCTATTTTGATTAGTTCATTTAGAGTCCAGTTAAGAATTTTGTAGCTGTGACTTATAACTGGAACGGCTAGAGTGTTGATACCTATTATCTTGTTTTTCGCATTGAGCTGTTTTCAGTAATAATCTAACCCATCTATAGTATCCCTTTCTAATTCTCTCTCATTTGTGTGTGTTGTATCTTATCTAGTTCATTGATTCCTAAGTATTTGTATGTCTGGCTTTGATTTAATTCTCTTATTTCATTTGCTTTATCTAGTGTGATATTGCTACTCTTAACTAGTTTTCCTCTTTTCAGGGTTCCTTTGGCACATTTTTCTAAGCCGAATTTCATGTTTATTTCTTTGGTAAATCCATGTACTGTCTGTTGTAATGTTTCCAGCAATTTGCCATTTGTAGCGTACAGTTTTAGGTCATCTATATACAAGAGATGGCTGATCGTTTTGCCATAACAGTTGTATCCACATCCAGTTCTGTTTAGCATGTCAGATAAAGGTGTCAGTGCGAAGCAGAAAAGGAGTGAAGAGAGTGTGTCTTCCTGGTATATTCCTCTTCTAATGGGGATGGCTTTGATTTTTATGAGTCATTCTTTTGTCTGGAGCTGTAGCACTGTGTGCCATTTATTCATGGAATGTTTCATATATTTGATGATTATTGGTGCTACCTTATTCGTGGCTAGTGTTTCTAGGATCCATGTGTGGGGAATACCATTAAAAGCCTTTCAGTAATCGATCCAGGCCTTCTTCTTTTTGCGGCTGTCTTCAGTAGCTGATCTTTACAGCCGTTTGATCCCTTGCAGCATCCCTTCTGCTCTTCTGGAAACAGGTTGTTCTCTTCCAGATGTTTGCCCCTTCTCAGCGATATTATTGCAGTAAGGGCTTTATAAATTGTAGAGAGACAAGTTATCAGTCTGTAATTGTGTTGGTTTGCTGTTTCAGTGTTTTTGGGAATTAGGATAGTTTTCCCTTCTGTGAGCCATTCAAGCATTGTCTCTGGCTCTGCTAGTATTTCATTAAATTTCTAAGCCAGCTTTTTATGGGTTCCTTATCATTATTATTATTATTGTTGTTGTCGTTGTTGCTATTATTATTATGTTTGGATTTTGCTTTGCGTGTGTACGAACTAAATCCAAGTATCTCCCAGAGCTTTCAAGAAATAAGTTTTAAGTTCAAGAGGGCATTATGAGTAGGATGGCTGATAGCTACCATGTTTTGTGGGAAGAATGTAGTTCGGTGAGAGAAATTTATGCTTTAATTGTGTACCTTGAGTTCGTAAGGAGTATTGTTTTAGAAAATGTGCTTTTGTGAAAAAAGATTGCTTTTGAGTTATAAAGACAGTATTTTTCGTAGGATCTGAGCAGTCACCTTGAGTACCACTTTCTGAATTTGTTCCATTTTTTGATTCCCTGATATTTTAGATGGATAATAATCATCCCCTTTTGCTATTATTCTTCGGACACTTACAACCAATTTCTGTTTTAAGATATTTGTACTTGCTCAACTTTAAGTAGATTTTGACAGATACTATTATATCAAACAAGACAGTTATGCTGTCTACTATCAATGTGACGGCTCAAAGTAGTAGAAGCACCAGTACCCCAAATGCTTAATTCTTCCGAGAGAAATTACAAACACCATCCAGGTTTCTATGTCAGGTGACCCTAAAAACGCTGAATAGCTAGTAAAAATTTGTCAACGAAGAGATACATTAGAAGAACTCCCACAGCTTCAGGAAAAGACTTACAGACGAACAACCGTCTACAGGAGTGTTAGTGTGTATCAATCAATCAAACCCCGAAACAGTCTCGCACGCTCTAATGGAGAAATAATTGTGAGAAATTTTTGCGAACCAATTTTGGTGCCCTCGAAGTGCAACTTCTCAAAGGGGCTCTAGCAGCGAAGCATTTTTTGTGTTCTGTAGGGGTGAGGAATTTGTTTTCATTCCCACTTATTTAAGAAGACAGAGAATGAGGGAGAAGATATCTGTTGGACCATTAGAGCCAAAACAACTCGAATACTTTAAAAAAGATAGACAGGAGAATCAGTCTGGTACAGATCCTATTACTTGAGAAAGCTGAATACCTGAACAAGATTCAGGATCTAAACCAGCTACCAAATGCGGTAGAACTTTATGTCATGGTGGAATGAAGAAAACCTAGGGGTTATATATGTGGTGACACCAACAACCTCAGAGCCTATGTCCACAACAGCAGATGAGAATAGGAAACCCCGCTGCTTCAAACACTACAAATACAACTACAATTTCAACAATGGCGTGCAACCATAACAGTAGGAAAAACAACAACAGCAGCAGTAATAACAACTACCACATTATAATCAGCAGTAGCAACTGCATGAATAAAAGATAATAGTAACTATGGCAGGAGTAACAACGGGAACAAAACAATCTTAACAGCAGGAACATCACTTACAGTAACAGAGCCTCCAAAACACAAAACAATACCACAAGACATACCTCTCCTCCTTCAGACCACACAGGTATGTCGCGCAACGAGGGCAACAAAGAGGAGCAATCGATAACTGTCCCAGTACGAAGTAAAAGAGAAATACGAAAAAAAACTCATTTATCCAATCGATCAAATCAGTTAAGTGTAGAACAACCAACAAGGGGACGGGTTGATGGTCCTACCCTTCCACCAGCGATATGAAAATATTAATGACCAAAGTACTTATCTCACAAATTGTCCGACAGCCTAGTCGCAAATTAATACCACGCTGTGGTACATTTCACATTTGTATACAGAGTCAGTACTATTTTATATTTGACTAGTTTCGTTTGGTTTACAATTCAAAATTCGCTTCCTCCTCCGGTTGTGTCTTAGAGAGAAAGACGATCTTAAGCATGATGGAGTCTCATATCGATTTTGACATGTACGAGTTTAGTTGTTACATCAAGTAAACTACCGGTTCATTTAAATTAGCGTGTGAAGTGGTTGAGTATTCTACAGATATAAATACTCTTAGCATAATTTTCATACAGGATCATTGCGATACAAGTATTACAAGGCCCATAACGTACAGGTGCCTGGCGGGTTTACAAAGCTCGGGTCCACCTGAAACTAGGTAAATTCATTCGCGTAAAAATGCCAATGAGGAATCCGAGCCATTGAGAAAAACGTCAGTAGATGAAATGAGCAACGCCTGTCAGAAAGTAGCAAATGTTAATGAACCAGTTTGTGGCCAAAGTGTGTAGTCACGTTCACATTTTCGATACATATACCTCGAGCAAGGCGCCGAGCTGGCAGAAACGTTAGCACGCCGGGCGAAATGCTTAGCGGTATTTCGTCTGCCGCTACGTTCTGAGTTCAAATTCCGCCGAGGTCGACTTTGCCTTTCATCCTTTCGGGGTCGATTAAATAAGTACCAGTTACGCACTGGGGTCGATATAATCGACTTAATCCGTTTGTCTGTCCTTGTTTGTCCTCTCTGTGTTTAGCCCTTGTGAGTAATAAAGAAATAGGTATTTCGTCTGCCGCTACGTTCTGAGTTCAAATCCCGCCGAGGTCGACTTTGCCTTTCATCCTTTCGAAGTTGATAAATTAAGTACCAGTTGTGTACTGGGGTCGACCTAATCGACTGGTCACCTCTCGAAAAAATTTCGGGCCTTGTGCCTAGAGTAGAAAAAGATACATACCTTGAGCACACCACGAGTGTGCTCATCAGGATTTAGATGTGCATCTCATCAATATGACAAAACAAGCATCAGATAAACCAGTCTGGTAATGCTTTAGATGTCGTGATGTAGAACATTGTGATAGCACTTGGTGTCACCATTACGCAGGAAGAAAGCGATAGAAAATTGAGCAAAAGAATAACTAACTTTTTGAATAAAAAATTTACTAAAACCAACATTTCTTTTTTTCAATTTTCAATATTTTCAAAAAGCAGTTTGAAGTTTTTTGTTCTATTGATATTCAAATGTAAATAATTATTTTTTCTAATCGTTTATATATAAATCTTTTTCATATAGTAAATTCGACAATGAAAATTTTTTGATGTCCAATTCCATTAATTTACCAAATTATAACATATTTCATTTATTTATCCTAAAAGAATTCAGAGTTCTAAATTCGGTGCTAAGCAGCTGAATTTATTATTTCAATTATCAATTATTAGTATTGATTAATTTTCACAATTTGGAAAGAAAATAAACATAGAAAATAATTTTGAACAAACAATTACAAAATAACTCATGTTTTGAAAATGACAAGTGAAATGTCCTAATTAATGAGCTTAAATTGACATATTTATGCTTTAAATCATAGAACAATGTTATTGTCAAAGAATCTTGGCATTTTTATTAAAGTGAAATGAAAAATGATATCTTTTGCACCGAAATTTTCCCTTAATTTTTGCACCTGTAAGGCTGAGATTTTGCGCCTAAGTTCCACTCTACAAATCATTTATTAAACACTAGCTGGCCCCGTGCCGTAAAAAATGACGGCTAATTGTAGTATTTTATATATAAATAAGGACAAAACAAAGAATATGGATGGTAATTCAAATTAATGCACTTCTCCCTATTATCTAGTGTTTGCATTTTGAGATGTGACATAGATTATCATTTGTTACTGAAAGAACGCTGGTTCACACATATAAACGCTCACATACTTTCCTTGTACACGCACACACATACACACGTATACTCAAGAGTTGAAACGTTGTTTGAGTTTTCTTTTCAGCGTTGAATGTTCACCATCCCACTTCCATTGTATACACACACACACACACACACACAAACATTCACATACCTCATTTTTATTTACACACATATATATTCACACAGAGTTGAAACGTTGTTTGATTTTTTCTTCACCGTAGAATTTCCATCACCCCACAACCAGTTTGTCATCACCCCTTCCTTCCTATTCATCTACCACCCCTTCCTTTCTCATTCATATGTTGTGACAGATAAAAACACAAGTGTATTATTATAGTAGATACTTAGTTTCAAAACAGATAAAAATTGGAAAACTTTTATCTTGTCCAACGCTGTCCCTCAAAAAAACACACCATAATTTTTAGCCTTGCAGATAGGAGATAAAATCGAATAAGTTACTATAGAACAAAATAATTCTACTCAATATTTTAGCTGTAGTTGGTACTAGGAGAATCATTCCATTCTTCTGTAGTGAGAACAAGACTCACTCGCTGGAAAATACTTGTAGGCAAGTGTCAAATCTCGAAGAAAAGACAAAACAAAAATATCATTTTATACATACATTTAATAACGGCTTCTGATAACTATATATTGATTGCACATAGACTAGTTCAATGATGTTAAACATGGATATTTTACGTTGGTACTGGGGGAAAAGACAACGCGTCTATTTTCTATTGGTTCTTAACACCATATTCAAATCCAGGTGGAACTAAACCGAAACTGGAAAGCGACAGAAACTAGTCAAAATTTTAAATCGGTACAACGCTAGCCATTTGCGTTGTACTTTATTCTTAAGTTAGATTTATAAAGCCTTCAATGTCGCAAAATTCGTTAGTGATCACCCTAAAATTTGACCATTTCATAAATATTTTTCCATTGTACCAATTTTAACGTAATTTTCAGTATTTGATTCCTCTCATTTAGATCGTTTAAGGAAGCTTAACTGTAGTAATTTCTTGCTAAGATAACCTTTCTACTGGAAGCACAATGCCTCAAATTTGGAGGAAGGGAATAAGTCGATTATATCGACTCCAGTGCGTAACTGGTACTAATTTTATCGACCCCGAAAGGATGAAATGCAAAGTCGACCTCGGCAGAATTTGCACTCAAATCTGATGAAATACCTATTTCTATTTTTTTACTACCCACAAGGGGCTAAACACAGAGAGGACAAACAAGGACAGACAAACGGAGTAAGTCGATTATATCGACCCCAGTGCGTAATTGGTACTTAATTTATCGACCCCGAAAGGATGAAAGGCAAGTCGACCTCGGCGGAATTTGAACTCAGAACGTAGCGGCAGACGAAATACCGCAAAGCATTTCGCCCGGCGTGCTAACAATTCTGCCAGCTCGACGCTTTTTTCTTGCTAAGATAACATGAGATATGATGACTTCAAGCTTTAACTTTTATTCACATTTGGGCACCTAAATTTTCTACAACAAAAATTTCGACAAAAATAATTAAGTAGAAAACTATAGTACTTAAAAGTTGTATCTATGATACTTTATCACAAGATTTTTTACCAACCAATTTTCTATTATAATTTCTCAAAATGTAACAGAGCATTGGTCTTTTGTAAGGAACTTTAACTGCATTTAATTTGATCTAGAATTGTATTAGCTAGAGGGCGTAGAAATGGTCGTAAAAAAGCTAGTGTTGAACGTGAAATTATCCATCTACTACAGTGGGCGGTTGATTTGGATTTGTATGTGGAAGGATAGATAGATAGATAGATAGATAGATAGATAGATAGATAGATAGATAGATAGATAGATAGATAGATAGATAGATAGATAGATACACACATGTATAGTATGTATATATGTGTGTTTACATGAATGTGTGTGCGCGAGTGCGCATCTGTGTGTGTGTGTGCGTATCTGTGTGTGTGTGTGTGTGTGTGTGTGTGTGTGTGAGGGGGTACTTTCATTAAGTGAGTCGAATAACAAAATGGACTGAATGCTAGGAAAAAATACTTTCCTGCAATAAATTCCATTATATTACGTTTTTGTTCAAATAACACCGAAACCTCCTTTACTTTGCATTCCTCCAGGGTCGTTAAAATATATACCAGCAACGTATTGGAGTCAATTAAATCGAATATCTCATTTACTTTTTAAAATGCAAGACTCTCTTCCAGAGTTAGATATAATTATTAAAGCTAAATAAGCAAGAATATAGTCTTATGGAGATACATTCAAAACAAAATTACACGCATATTTGCAAAACTGTCGTTTATTTTTTCTAACTTTTATAGTAGAACAACAATGTAATTTATTTTGCAATCAGCTTTATATCACTGAATAGCTTAGGGTTGCACAAAAATTTCCTTACGTCATTGAAAACTACCACGTAGTTAATTACTAAATGGTTGCAGGAAATAACAGGTATTCGAAAGGAGATAGAAAAAGAGAGACAGACAGGCAGACAGACAGACAGACTGACAGACAAACAGATAGACAGACAGACAGACAGACAGACAGATAGATAGATAGATAGATAGATAGATAGATAGATAGATAGATAGATAGATAGATAGATAGATAGATAGATAGATTGCAGGGAGAGAAACAAGATTTTTAAATATACAAAATATCAATTACGTTCCAAAGATATTTGTTTTTATTTCATATCTGTTTTATTTGATGTAAATTGTATTTATATTAAAATTAATTTCTCTGGGGCAATGTTGATTAAAAATGCAATTAGTCGATAAATACAGTTTAGTCTGACTTTAAAATATATAAGCTGCCCTCACAGATCACATTATCATATTTGTTCGATATTATAAGTATTAGACACAACTACATTTCAAGTTTTACAACACAGTGGGCTAGACAAGAAACTCTCCCAGAAGCAACTAACTATTTTTATAAGTACAAGCCCAAAATATTTAAATGAAGGGAATAAAATTATGGAATGAATACTTAACCTCTATTTCTAGAGCATTATCAATATTAGAGTTCAATTGAGTTATTGAAATTATTAAGAAATCTTTCATATCCATTAACTTTATGGCCACAAGGCTCAAGATCTTTTGCTTCTATAAATATATATATATATATATATACATACATACATATATATGTGTGTGTGTGTGTGTGGTGTGTGTGTGTGTGTGTGTGTGTGTGATAGGCTTCTTTCATTTTCCGTCTACAAAATCCATAAGGCTTTGGTCAGCACATGGATATAGTAGAAGACACTTGGCCAAGGTGCCACGCAGAGGGAGTGAACCTAGAAACAAATTTCTTATCACTCAGTCACGCCTGCGCCTGTGTTTGGGGGGGGGGTGATGCATGTGTGTCTGAGTGTATATATGTGTGCCTCTTTACATATATCAGGTCATCCCATAAGTTCTGTTCAAATTTTGAATAAAGAAAACAAGTGATCAAATGTTATATTTAATTGAAGTTTAATCATCAATGTACTTTCCCTGATTATCTATGACTTCCTTACATCTATTTACTAGCTTTGTAATCCCATCAATGTAAAACTCTTTTGGTTTCAAAGCAAAGAACTCTGAAATGTCAGTTTCGACCTTGCGAATGTCAACTTGCGAAAGTTGTCCCCCAAATGATTCTGTAAACTACGAAACAAAAGGTAGTCGGAAGAGCAAGATCGGGAGAATAAGGTGGATGAGGATTTTTTTCCTAACCAAGCTCTTCGATCTTCTGTGATATGATCCTTGCAGTGTGGGGTCGCGCATTGTTCTGATGAAACATCACTCCTTTTCGATTCACTAAAGCAGGTCTTTTTTTCTTCAATGCTTGGTTCAAACGCTCTAATTGCTGACAGTAGAGTTGAACGTTGATTGTTGCATTAGCTAGTAACAATTCAAAGTGAATTACTCCTTTGCAATCCCACCAGATAGAGAGAAGAACCTTTTTCCCATGAATTTCCCTTCTCGGTTGTGGTTGAGCTTTTTTCCTTTTACCAAGCCACTGTTTGCGACGTTTAACATTTCGATAGAAGATCCATTTTTCGTCACCAGTCACAAGTCTATCCAAAAAATGTGAAATGAGTTCGCGAGAATGGAGAGAAGAGCAGATGACAACTCGGGATTTGCGGTTGCTTTCGGACAATTCATGAGGCATCTATTTTCCAAGGTTAGGAACCTTTCCAAGTTATTGAAGATAATGATGAACTGTTGTATGGTTTGAACCAGGCTTTTTTGCCAATTCTTCAACTGATAATGCAGGATTTTCTTCAAGTAATGCCTCAAGGAGCTTATCATTAAACTCAACTGGACGTCCTGTTCGATCTTCATCTTCAAGGCTGAAATCTCCACTTCTGAATTTTGCAAACCATCTTCTGCAAGTTCTTTCATTCAAGCATTCTTTCCCATAAACTGAGCGTATGTTTCGAGTCGCTTCGCTGCAGAGTTTCCTTTTTTGTACTCATAAAGCATTATGTGCCTCAAATGCTCTTTGGATACTTCCATGTTAGAAAGGGTTTTAATCAAAGAAATTTTAATCCTATTATTCTGTAAAATAATATTTAATTAGTTTAAATGTACACAAATGCATAAAAATAATTTTTAATTCCATTAGATATCCTAAAATACTATTAAATTTCATTCACTTTTTAAAAAAAATAAAATCGGACAGAACTTATGGGATGACCTGATATGTACATATACGTATGTGTTTTTATCTTAGTCAGTTGAAAGAATTAGTGCTCAGTCTCTTTTCACGCCATTATAACCTGAAGAGCTACCATAATTACCGACACTCAAATAGATGTAGCATATATTGTAAATATGTCGTGTAAACATTCTAACATCTGCACAAAATCCTGCTGCATTTCACACGGAATTTTGGGTCCTCCAAAATCGTCTAAGTGTATAAGTCGACTACCTTGTTTGGTTGTAAAATTTGGTCAGGAAACTTCGACTTGCATGTCATAAAATACGATATATACTGTTAATGCTTAATTTGAGAATGCGCGTGCTGACTTTTTTTTTTTTTTTTGCTTTTTGTTTTGTTTTTTGTTTTCGCTGCTTTCGCAGATTCCCATGACTGTCTGTCGCCATCCAATTCCCTTATGAATTTGAGTCGGGAACTTGAGTCATAGAGAATTTTCATTTGCTGATTACACAACCGTAGACACCTCTTGATAGAGCTTGATGGTCCTGACCGTTGATCTTCTAGGATTCACCCGCTCAACATCAATGAAAGAAGCACTGTTGGCTCAGTTGAGTTCTTCCGCTACGTCTTTTCAATCTGCCATACTGAAGTCCCATGACTTCATCGTATTCCTAGCTGCGTAGCTGAATGGGTACTATGCCGTGGCAAAGGGCAGCCCATAACTATGCAGAGCATGATCGTCACTCTGTGAGATATTTTCTTCCCTGGGCATGGATTCACTGAAGCTCCGGCGTCTGGCGACCGACTTGGTAAACACCCACAAGGTTATCAACCACCTCACCAACAACAACACTGAACACCTTTTTGATCTCCATGTGTCTAACACACGTGGACATGCCTACAAAGTCAGAAAACAGCACAGCTCCCATGACTTTCGGAAACATTTTTTCACGCTCAGGGTTGCTGAAGCGTGGAATAAACTGCCTGCATCAGTTGTTGACTGCCATGACACTGCATCCTTTAAGGCCCTCATGCTTCCCGAAATCCGTCGAAACTACACCTGATTATATATACACTTTAGATGAGTTGTAGTGCACCTGAGCACTGTACACAATTATTATTATTATTATTATTATTATTATTATTATTATTATTATTATTATTATTATTATTATTATTAAAATACTCGCATACTCCATGTCGGTGTGTGCATAAAAATTTCATCGTATGCAACAACAAAGTCATCGTATACAACAACAACAACAAAAAACGTAGATGGAAAGAGAATTCCAGAAGGATGGTGTTCTAGGATAAAATGGTTACTGTAGAGATAGTCCAAAAAGAAAGACACTGTATGAATGACGAGAGGAAACGAAAAGGATGAATGATGGTTTTATGCAACCAGCTGGTTCAGAGGAATAGAAATTGTTGTAGTGAATGTAGGTAGAAAAGAGATAGGAAATAACACGTGAAACATTTTAGCATTTAAACCAGCCATATCAAGCCCATATATTCTGCTTTTTTATATTCAAACCTTACAGATCCGGCCTTTCGCACCTGTCCTACAATGTCATTCTAAAAATAAACAATCACGTCATCGAAACTTTCAAACTACGAAATAATGCATGATTAATTCGAAACGGTGTGAGTTTTTTCGAGCGCATTCAATGTATTTGACCTTCAAACCCGCCACAAGCCACTTTTTTTCCGGAAAAGAAAGGGGTGGAGGTGTAGTGACAACCTCGTAGTTTCCCACCAACGGAGTCTTGTTTCGCAGGATTTTGTTTTTCTTTTCCAAGTTATTTGGCATACTTTCAACTAATATGACATCGAAATCACGCGTAAATGGCTCCTTTCCCTAGAAAAGGAAAGATTTGGCTGCTATTTCTAGCACGATCTACTACCACGTAGCAGCTATTTGCGATAAAGGACCCGCCGATATTTTACTGTGAAATATTTTTTGACTCCACCCCACTTTCTTTTCTGGAAAAAAAAAGTAGCTGTATAATTTTTTTTGTACCAGACATCGTTATAACGGTAAATGCTAGACAGAATGGTTGACAGAATGAAGAGAGAATGATAGAAATGTGTCGTCGTCGTATAAAATGCCCTTTACTATCTCGTAACTAACGAACGCACAAACACACAAAATGTGACGTCGTCGTCGACTAAAATGTCCGTTACTATAGATGACTATAGAAAGATTATTTTCAAGAAAATGTTATATCGTTTCAATCCAAATGAAAATAAAAATTAGATTTGATTTGGTGGAGCCGTTTGAGAATGCAGAGGAATCAGACAGATAAACAGACAGACAGACAAAGAAATTTATATAGAGAGAGAGGCTCAGTGAGTTTTTGCCAATCTGTATAGGAGGGAGAGAGGACGCATACAAAATATTAAGAGCAAGAAGTTTTTAGTATTTTGATCATCAGTGAGAAAGCTGCCAGTCAAACACATGATGCTTTTCTTTTGGTTGCACTCTAGGGTGTTTGCATGAACATGTGCAGACACATCTCCCCAGATATGATAGCAGTACTCCATTGTAGATATGAATGTGCTACGTAGAGTGTAAAAAGCTGAAGGGTTTTCTGGCTCTGAGGATAAAAGTTGTGTCTTTGGAGTGAATTTCTAAAGATCATTATATTCTATCAAAGTAAGTATCTACAGTTGCTTTACACGCTTTAAGTGCGTGTCGTTCAAGGTTAGAGGCAGTGAAATAGAAGACTGTGTTCTTGGTATGTGTAGTGATTGTTACTTTCTTCTAATACAGGAATATGTGAATAAATTTTGAGTAAGAACTGTTAACCAGATTGAATCGACTACATTAGTTCAGCGAATATATTCAGCCATGAATCCTGACACCTCGACCGAAAGTAAAATTCAAAATGATGGAAGGTGAGATATTTCCTGAAGTTGAAGTACATGTATGTTTAGAGGATGTTAAAATCATACAATATATTAGTAGTTTGTCGTCGGCAGATGACATGTGTCTAGAACTGTGGCAGCGCCACTGGTCATATGAATGTCTGTTGCATATATGTTTGAAATATGTGTGTGAGTGGAGAGAGAGAGAGACTGATAAATCACTCACACACACACACACGCACACAATTATATGTGTATATATATATATATATACACACACACACACACACACACACACACACACACACACACGTCTGTGCGGAGAGTATTTATAGAGAGAGAGAAAGAGGGAAAAGAGAAACATGTTTATAGCTATGTATGCATACTGCATATACATATATATATATATGTATATATACATGTATATCTACACACACACACGCACACACACACACACACACACAGCAAAGCGCACAGATACATCTAAATTTATGTTTGCGCGCATAAGTGTGTGTAAGTGTGCATGTGTGTGTGGGTGTGGGTGTGTGTATTTTGTTTAAGTATATGATAAACACGGGCTGCTCTTCCGAACGAGAGTTTCTTTCGATCAGCCTTTTGGTTGAGCATACACATTACCAGGTTGGAAACAAGGTGTTTTATCAAGCACATACCAATAAGAATCAGGACACGAAAGCAAACCAGTGGTCTACACCGAGAAGGGATAAGCACTTAGCAACATCATCAAGTAACCGCCTTAGCTTTTCTATATACTCAAATATTTCCATTCAGTTTCTCCTAAACACGTCTCATATTCCATTCTTAGTGGCCGTACGAAGATCGTAATAGAACTCCCTAGTTACTTCCATTATTGAATACATTATCCATCCTTGATCACATACTAGTGCTCATATGCACGCGTACACACAGACGCACACACACACATACACACACACACACACACACACACACACACTCATACACTGACACACGCTTACACTCACACACAAACGCACACATTGCGTTGTTTTTATTTGATTAGATTCAATCTTTGTAGACAACTTTCCAATTTGGTGCACAATACATGATATAAGTGTGAAGTATAATAATGGTTTCGAATTTTTGACATATGACCATCAATTTTGGGAGAGTGAATAAGTCGAGTACAACGACCCCAGTGCTCAACTGGTACTATTTTATCGACTCCAAAAGGGTGAAAGGCAAAGTCGAGCTCAACAGAAATTGAACTCAGAGCGTAAAATCGGACGAAATACTCAACACGAAGGTAGCGAGCTGATAGAATCGTTAGCACGCCAGGCATTTACTCTTTTACTTGTTTCAGTCATGTGACTGTGGCCATGCTGGAGCACCGCCATTAGTCGAGTAAATCGACCCCCAGGACTTATTCTTTATAAGCCTAGTACTTATTTTATTGGTTTCTTTTACCGAACCGCTAAGTTACGGGGACGTAAACACACCAGCATCGGTTGTCAAGCGATGTTGGGGTGGGACAAACACAGACACACAAACATATACACACACATACAAATATTTATATATACATATATATGACGGGCTTATTTCAGTTTCCGACTACCAAATCCACTCACAAGGCTTTGACCGGCCCGAGGCTATAATAGAAGACATTTGCCCAAGGTGCCACGCAGTGGAACTGAACCTGGAACCATGTGGTTTTATAAATATTTAGTCTGGCGTGCTAACTATCCTGCCAGCTCGCTACTTTCGTGTTGAGTATAATATTCCTTTCTCACAAGGCCTGACATTTTAGGAAGGGGGCTAGTAGATTACATTGACCGCAGTATTCAGCTGGTACTTATTTTAACGACCCCGAAAGATGAAAGACTAAGTCGATCTCGAAGGAATTTGAATCCAAAACGTAAAATCGGACAAAATACCGCTAATCATTTTGCCTGGCGTGCTAACGATTCTTCCAGCTCGCTGCCTTCGAGTTGAGTATAGTATTGAGTTTTAGCCAAATATTCTTTCTATTATGAGCGCAAAGCCTGGAATTTCGTGAGAGTCGATTATATCAACCAAGTTGCTCAGTTGGCACTCATGCTATCGACCTCAAAAAGTTGAAAACAAAATTTGAACTCAGAATATAAAGCTGAAGGAAATGGCACTAAGCATTTTGTCAGGTGCGGTAACGATTCTACCAGCTCGCTACCTTCAGTTTCACCCTAATATTGGTATCAAATTTTGGCACAATGCCAAATATTTCGAGGGAGGGGTAAGTTGATTACAGCAACGTCGGTGTTCAACTGGTACTTATTTTATTGACCCCAACGTTCAACTTGTACTTATTTTATCCATCTCGAAAGGCTGAAAGGCAAAATCGACGCCGGCAGCATTTGAAACCAAAAAGTAAAGAAGGACGAAATGCGGCTAAACATTATTGCTCGGGTTGCTAATGGTTCTGCATGCTCGCAGCCAAGTTTCAACTTGATACTGACATCTCGTGCCTCACGACTTCCTAGTTGCGAGTATAAAAATCAGTTATGGTACAGCAACGGCCTGCGAGACCAATTTTAGTGTGACCCACCTGATGATGAGTCACTCTCATGCGGTCTGATTCTCGAAAAAGGTTTTCCATGCTTGTATAAGTGTATATTTGAAATCCTCTTTTTAATTATCAGAATTTCAAGGCATCTGTTTGTATTTTTATTAATATAACCAGTCTAGAGAGAAACAATTGTATCTCGATTTATTAAAAGTTATTTTAACTTACATACACACTGGATTATTTTGTTCGTTTTTAACTTCATCGTTGTGTGTATGTGTGTGTGTGTGAGAGAGAGAGAGAGAGAAGAGAGAGAGAGAGAGAGAGAGGGAGGGAGAGAGAAATTTGAATAATTCGCTACGAGATTTCCAGACGCCTGAAGACTGAGAAGTTATACTCAAGACATAATCTATCTTTTTGACACTTCTGTAGGAAAGGAAGCGTCTACCTATAAATCTATATTTATCTATTCACATATAAACACAATCATTCACACTCCATATATGTACTTGTGTACATAAAGATGTATGTATGTATGTATGTATGTATGTATGTATGTATGTATGTATGTATGTATGTATGTATGTATGTA
>NC_043000.1:82740443-82742943 GCF_006345805.1 Octopus sinensis
GGAGTTAGAGTAATCCCAAACACACAGACAGACAGACACCATTGCACATTTATGTGTGTATGTATATATATATACACACACACATATATATGCACGTATCTATATGTACGTACATACATACATACATACGAAAGTATGTGCGTGTGCTCGCGCACGCATGTGTGCATACACTCACTGCTGTCGCAGAAACACACATACATATATGCATGCATACTCGCATAAACAAAAAGTCGTGAAGGTAAAGTATTTTGCATATATATAATTTATTGATATGTGTATTCTCTTCAAGTAACTGTCCTGCTAAACAACAAATCATGCAAGCATACAACCCGACAGACAAAAAGTAAACAGACGGACATACATAAATACATACATATATATTTCTTTACTACCCACAAGGGGCTAAACACAGAGGGGACAAACAAGGACAGACAAAGGGATTAAGTCGATTCCATAGACCCCAGTGCGTAACTGGTACTTAATTTATCGACCCCGAAAGGATGAAAGGCAAAGTCAACCTCGGCGGAATTTGAACTCAGAACGTAACGGTAGACGAAATACGGCTACGCATTTCGCCCGGCGTGCTACCGTTTCTGCCAGCTCGCCTTGCATACGTACGTACACACACATACATACATATTTACATGCATGCATGCATGCTTGCATAAGTACGTACCTACCTACATACATACATACATATGTACACGTGCACATATACACACACACATACATATGTACACGTGCACATACTCACACACACATACATACATACATACATACATGCATACATACATGCACGCATACACGCATACATACATGCATGAACTCTTCAGTCGATGATGACAGATAAGGTCGCTGCAGCTTATTGATGAACAACTTGTACAGATGACTTGTTTATGCTTATCAAATGTCTGTGCTGTACAGTCGCTAACTCAGTCCATCAAACTGGCGTTAACTGTACAGGTGCAAGTGAACTGGAGCAGTATGAAATGAAGTGCTTTGCTCAAGAACACAACGCACCGTACACATAAAGAAAACCCAACATTGAGGGCTCTTTTAAGCCTGTATTTTTATTTGTATTGCTTTTACGTCCTGTTTTTGTCACTTTTTTTCTTTCCTTTTTTTACCCCTCTGCAAAAGAATTTTATTTATTTCATTTTTCAGGAAGGACTGCTTCGGCCGGATCGTGTTCTGCCCTTATCTTCGAAACACGCATTGAATCGAACCAGGGGCAGCTGATGAAGGGGAATATTCCTTGTATTGTTGTCTTGTACCCTGTTTTTTCGTTGTTAAAAAAAGGCCGTTTCCTTGTTTGTTTTTATGTTTTCGTTTCTCGTTGTGTTCTACGTTTATTTGTGGTGGCCTGTATTCATATATATATATATATATATATATAGAGAGAGAGAGAGAGAGAGAGAGAGAGAGAGAGAGAATTTTTTGCTACCCTTATATTTATTAATTAATGATTTTTTGGCTAATTTTGAAATTAAATTAGCAGTTTATATTTGCTGCTGAGAAGACCGCGCGATTGCGGTAAGATTTGAAAATTTAGAGCATATGTACTGGAGGCTTCTTTACCATAGCCTCGTGGACATATACTCGTCCTAGGCTCTCTGCTGACGAGGCACGCCAGATGTAGATGAATTTAATTTAATTTAATTTAATTAATTCATTTGCCAAAGTTTTGCCGAAACTATGCATAGTCCGGAGATGAAAGGGGTAAACGTTTTTATTTCTCTGTCTATTTCAGAATTACAACTACTTAGCGGTATGAGTTTTGGCTGCTCTTTCTAGTGAGTCGAATGTCCTATATGGCCATTCCTTATATTGTTGTGTATATATATATATATATATATATACCGGAGTAAACACATAAATGTGAAACAAGGTGGAATTCTAGCAAAAACTGTCTGATGAACGGCAACGAGAAACTCAGAGTAACAGATTTTGTTGAATTTTCTGCTGCTTAAAATAAAGTAAATATATATATATATATATATATATATATATATATATATATATGCATGTATATATACATATAGATGTAGGTATTTACATATATGTATGTATGTATGCATATGTTTTATTTGTTAAATTGTTATTATATGACTGAGCGCCTCGCGTCGTTTCTTATCCTCCAAGTAAGTTTATATATATATTGTATATATATATATATAATATATATAATATATATATATATATATATATATATATATATATATATATATAATATATATATATATATATGTGCATTCAGTCATACTTATATAGAGAGACAGGGAGAGAGGGGGAGAGAGAGGCGGAGAAACAGACAGACAGATAGACTGACAGACATCTGGACATATATATATATATGCATAGGGTGATACACACAGAGAGCGGGGAGAGAGAGGGAAGAGAGAAAAGGAGGAGAGAGAGAGAGGGAGAGAAAGAGAAAGACAGGCAGAGTGACCGAGAAACAGACAGACAGACAGACAGACAGACAGACAGACAAACAGAC
>NC_043000.1:82747943-82757943 GCF_006345805.1 Octopus sinensis
GAGAAAGAGAGAGTTGGACAGACAGAGAAAGAGGTAGACAGACACGGATAAACTTGGTTAAAATCATTATTTTAAAACCCAACAAAGTCCCATCTGGAATATATCATATACACCCGTCAGCACTCAAAAGTTCTAGAAAGGGTAATACAAACAACACTCTCCCCATCTTCAAATCACAACATGGGTTCAGACTGGTGTACCTAACTACTACATTACAGACAAACTTCAGGCATTGGATTACATGACACCTTTAATAATAAACCTCCCACAAATCCACCTTTCCTTTTACTATCGATATCAGTCAAGTTTTCTATTTTATTTCTCTTTAAACAGAATACTTAAGGTCACACTAAGAAACAACACAAAACGATGGCTCGTAAACTACCTGTCAAGTAGTCCAGATTACCTACTGTATAAAACAACGTTTCCAGAACTTGCAAGATATGTATATTATAAGTAGGAGCTGTTTGTTCCAAGCTACACATAAAGGTATAAAATGATACTTTATTTGTTCATGCAACAATAACAAAATACATAAATATATGTATACATGTATATATGTTTGTGTTCGCGAGCGCGTTTTCTCTTTGTCTTGCTTCAGTCGGTCCATGGTTGCGTTTTTAACAAGAAATATGAGAAATATTTTCTATATAAAATATGAAAATTTGCAAGCCGCATCAAATGTGCACATGGAACCGTTTGTACACGCTCTCCCAGTCACTTATATGCGTGCATAGTCTGCTCCTTGTTTGTTATTCAAATTTAAGTTCGTTGGCTGAATATTCTTCAGAAAAACTTTTCACTATACAGTTTGTTCATTTAGCGTACACTTTGTATATGCTTTGCTAGCGCTAAATGCGTATGTAGTCTACTCGTGGTTTGTTGTTCAAATATCAACGCGTTCAGTGAATGGGCTCCCATTGACTTATACTTAGTTCGTTGATCAAATTTCAGCTCGTTATGTGAGTTCAATTTTCTTCGGAAAAACTGTTCGTTATTCAGTTCGGTTCTTTAGAAAACCGTTTGTATATGGATACTCCCACTGTACTAAACCCCAGACGCAGCGACACAATTACTCCAAACATACACAAATGACCGAGAAACCTGTCTCGATAACAACAGCCATAAATTAACACCTGCCAAATCTACTGTCTCCCTCCTGACCAGGATAACTACAGAACATTGAAAGCAACGAACACTCATACTCAACAACATAGACATACCAGACACAGTGATATTATTTCATTCTTTGTTTCGGTTTATAATTGTTTTTAGGCTTCAGTTCAAACTATGAGTATTAGAAAGATAATCATTTCGTCAGTCAGGGAGTTGGATAGGTGTAGAACCGTTGCTATAAGTGATTCTCAGTTGGTTTTCTTTAATACGTGACGTAAATAAAATAAGACGGTGGTGCTGGAGACATAGGAAGGCTAACAATTAGAATAAGTTATATATATTGGGTATAAACACAAACACACACCCACACACACATACACACACAAATATATATATATATATATAATATATATATATATAATATATATATATATACGCAGATACGCACGAAGGAGTCCCACATTCACTCTCACGGTATTGGTCAGCCTGGAACTATACTAGAATACACTTGCCCAAGGCGTCTCGCAGTGCGACTCAACCCGAAACAACACGTTTTTTTTCTTTATATATGAATCCATAAGTATGATTTGTATAACCATCTTTATCAGTCCTTCTTAAATTGAGCAGAATCGATCGGGGGGGGGCGATGAAAAATTATATAGGGATATTGGGAGCAAGAGGTTGGCGGGAGGTGATAGCTGGTCTAAATTTTCAAAAATATTTCCAACTTTTACTGTGTGTAAACCATTTGGTATAATATTCATATCAAATTTTAGCACAATTTCGGGGAGTGGGTAAGTCGATTACATTGATCCCAGTGCTCAACTGGAACTTTATTTTATCGACTTCCGAAAAGATGAAAGGCAAAGTCGACTTCAGCGGAATTTGAGTTCAAAACATAAAAAATGACGAAATGCCGCTAATCATTTTCCGTTCGTTATTACAGTTGAATCTAAGCTTCCAGACGCTCCTTTTCAGTTGAGTACAGTAAATGAACAGAAAATACAATACTGAATAATGAAAATGGAACCTCAACATGAAGCGACTAATTGGGAAGACAGAAAGAGTGGTAAAAATGATTAAATAAGAAGCATTCCTCTTCGACAGAGATATTTCCAACGTATCTACAGAAACATGTTCGTTTCCATAACTAACAGAAATCCCTGCAGACCAAAGGCACTGAATGATTTGAAATGAATTTAATCAAATTAATAAAAATAATGAAATTCAACAACCATATAAACAATTTTCAGAATGAGCTAAAGGCTTAGTTAACACTTTTTACGAATTCATGTAAGCAGATAAGGTGTAAGCAAATAAGACGAAATATTTGACAGGACTTTGATAGAAATACACGCAAGCTTTTACTAGAGAATATTACTAACCCAAATACATATAACACAAGAGATGACGAAAATTGGACTAAGCGCCAAAATTCATGTAAACTAGCTAAACACTTAAGGATCTCGAAGGGAATTTTAGAGGGAATCCCAAATGTAGACTAATAAGCGGACAAAAAAATGAAGTAAGCATAATCAACAAAACATACTAGATAGCATAATTACAAAAATTAGGCTAGTTACGAAATTAACGCAATAGAATTTCATCAGTGACACTATCAAGCAGTTTAACAGTGCCAATGACGAAATCAAATAGATTCGTTCAGATTAAAATGGGAGAGTTCTACCAATATATTTCCTGAAATTTTCTCGAGCAAGAATTTGGTAACTTTACACAACCATTAGCGACACCGACAATAATATCAGAATGAACGAAAAGAAATCAATGTTATTTTACAGTAATTTGGAGTGGGGTTTAAGAAATATGAAAATAATGTTTTGATGAAGCTATGAGAAGTTATGGTGGTGCAAAATAACGGATCTTGTCAAGATATTTATACCATATACACAGAGAATAAAGCAAAAGTTAGGAATGATTATATAGAGATGACAGACTCGCCTTTCCTTATATGATGGGTTACAGTGAATTCACCATACCTTGTTATAATGTGTTTATATCCAGTTTTTATTTACGGAGAGAATCACTCAATAAAATGGGAAAGCTTAGCAAAGCAATAATTAGTATATTCAGACAGTTTAATCTAAAAAATTACAATAAACAGTAAGATGAAAAAAAAGAAATTTCTAGATATAACATGAAACCTAAGCACATGTAAATAGTGCCCATTGCGTAAGCTGACTGAAGAAACTATATACAATGATAAAGGCTATTATAATTGCTCTCCTACAATTATTAAAATTATCACAAACAATATCAGTAGACGCATTTTCAACATATTATCAAACAAAGATATTGATATGGAGGTCAGTTCGGAAAAAGAAAATAAGAATGCTATGACCCACTTTTGTGATTTGTCGTCAAGGAGACGGGTAAACCTTTTGACCTGTCGGTTTCTTGGGAAATTTATGCATTCGGAAGAGACCTTTGGCCCTGTTCCGGTCAGGGGAAGTTCGAGAAACCACCCCTTTAAAATGCGACGCGCTGGGAGTTGGTCAGTCAGTCGGCAGTTGGCAACAGGGCAGTTTTGGCCAAAGACAGCAGTGATACGGACGGTCAGCCAAGAAGGTGGCGATAGTGAGATGGCAACAGGGCGAGGCAGCGACATCGTTGAGAAAGACAGACTGTGAATGTGAGGATGACAAGCGAGAGGTTGAGAAAGACATACACAGGGAACATGTAGAGCGAAGGAGAGGGATTACGGCGGATAGAAGGCATGGCTATTGTAGTAGGAGTTGTAACGGTATGTGTTGTTTATGTTTTGATGTGAAATGTAAAAGAAAGAATTGTGGCGTAAATTGCAATCTGTGATGAAGAGGAAAAAGAATTGTTGAACTAAAAAAGAATTGATGTGTCAAAAAAAGGAGAAAGAACTGTGAATTAAGGAAAAGAGGAAGAAAAGAAATGAAATTGTAAAGACATTGTGAAAAGAGTTGTTGAAAAGAACTGAGTTGTGTTAAAGAAAGAAAGAGAAAGACTTTAATGTATTGAGTTGAACTGTTCTGATTTGTCTCTGAACTGTATCGTGAATTGAACTGATTTGAACATTGAACTGTATCATGCATGCCTTTGATTTTGTTGTATGTTATTTTCTTTGATGTATCTGGTGTATTTTACATTTTATTTGATGTTGTAATGATTGTTATAAACTGTTTTTAAACGTAAGTCAATTGCCTTCCGCCGTGTCTCTGTATCTCTTCCTGCCGTTGTTGTTGTTGTTCTCTCCGGTCGCCGGTTCGAGTTCGCTGCCGCCTCCCCCACCGGGTCCTCTCTTTCTGTGTGGCGAATTTCCCGTTCGACTGGGCCGGCCAATCGTCGTCGCCGACTTGGTAGGGTCCCGGGTTTCCGAAGAGTTTGAGCGACGGCAGGTGGTTCGTAACAATATATTTAATAAAGTGGCCCCATTCTTTATTTGAACATTAAAGAAAATCAATTTTAACCACAAGATAAAATAAACAAAGACATGAAAATAACATGATTTCACAGCCTAGTCAGAATAAACGTGTCACCAATTATCGAAAACCTCATTTATAAGATATACCATAAAATATTCGATAGAAATTCTGTTGTTTAAGTAACATGTGGTTTCAAATCTTCGACAACAATCCTTTCTGTAACCATAACTACACCCTGGTCATCTTTTTCCCCACAACATGTTACCTAGGTATAACTCACTTGTATATCCTTACTCCTATTTATTAATCAATTGTATATCACAAAGCAAGAATTTATTGAGTCATGCTATTAACTGTTTATTCGACTAAATATTTACTAATCTATTTACTTACTTATTTCACAGTTTATTTATCAATCTAGGTTTTTTTTTATTCAATCATTTGTTATTTAATCAATATACATTTTATAACATTTTTTAAACATCTACCATTGCAGTCTCACAGTTAATACGAGGCTTCTTCACACACTCACACACGCATATGCACATGCGCGCGCGCATAGATACGTACGGACACTGTGTTAGTCAATCCCTGCCCGTAACATCGTATTACATTGTTATTCATCTCATTGTAACTTAGATTAAGATGACGAGTTGGCAAAATCGTTAACACGCCGAACAAAACACTTAGAGACATTTCGTCCGTTTTTACGATCCGAGTTCAAAAGCTGCCGTGGTCGACTTTGCCTTTCAATATTTTGGAGCCGATAAAATATGTAGAGGCATGATGTAATTGTCGTAGCTCCTTTAAAGTTGCTGGCCTTATTCCAAAATTTGAAGGCATTATATTTAAAATTTTTCTTTACTCCGAACTAATGCATTTATTTTCTTGTCAAATATATTTACTAATTACTTTCAGTTATCTCCCTTTAAAAGTAATCTGACAATTATCACTCCTAAGCCAATGTTTGTAATGTGTTTGTTTCTCTTTCTTTTGCTAGAACACAGGAAATTTCGCGCGGTAACAAGGCGAGGACTTGTTTAACCAATGAGATTTGTAAGTGCTTGTTAACTTCATGTACAGACATCTATTGTTTTGTTGTGTCATAAATTCCGCCTAACGAAGCGTGTTTACACGCAGAAACACTCGAGTAACGCTATTATGCTTTAACCAAATAAAAGAAAAAAGATGAAAACAGAAAGGAAGATAACAGGAAAGAAAAGAAATGAAATATGCTTTTTAAACAATGAACTATTTTCTCTCTTTTTAAGAGACTTCGTAAAATGTTGAGTTTAGCTTGATTAATTTGTGTCTCGATTTATACCGTGCCGACGATTCCACAGGAAGATGAAATAGAACTATACACAGCTACCAACGACTAAAAACTTTGGTTAATATAGGGCGTAACAAATATCAGAAAATCAAAAAAAAAATGTGTGTAATAGGTGTAAAACAACTTCCTATGAACGAATATGAAAAAAAAAATTCGCGCACGCGAAAGGGGGGTGGGGGAGAGGCCTCGGAAAATTCACATCGGGAAGTTCCGAAAGCGTCTGAGGGGCTGACCCGGGCACCAAAACAAAAAAAAATAGTGTAATATGTGTAAAACAACTTGCTCTAAACGAATATGAAAAAAAAAATGCGCTCTCGAGAAAGAGGGGTGGGGGAGAGGCCTCGGAATATTTATATCGGAATTTCCGAAAGCGTCTGAACCGGGCACAAAAACAAAAACAAAAACAGCGTAATAGGTGTAAAACAACTTGCTCTAAACGACTATCATGAAAAAAATGCGCGCTCGCGCAAGGGGGGTGGGGGAGAGGCTTCGGAAATTTCACATCTTCAGTCCACGGCCTTTAAACTAAGAAAAAATAGTGTAATTGGTGTAAAACTACTTGTTCTAAACGAGTATCAAGAACACACACTCACACATGAATCATAAACTCCGTATTTCGCAAAAAAAAAAATAAAGAGAAGAAATTCTGGAAAAAGTGAAGAAATGTTGGATCTCATTCCTTGGTTAAAGCTATTTTAAACATTAAATTTATGCTTTTCTTTGAAATAGTTCAGATATATGCAATTCTTCTCACTTATTAAGATGCATTTATCAGAAAAAAAGAGACAGAAAAAATTATTATTTTGTGTCAATCCTTCCCTAATTATCCTTTATTAATTAGTTTTGGCGTGTATTTTTTCCCAAATTTATTCTTTCACCTTTACAACACTGTTTAGTAAAGCAATTAATTATCTTTATAATTTGCATATTTGACTTATTAATCAAAATTCTCTAGATGTAATATATACTAAGTAATGCATCCTTCATTTATGTGTTCCGTTCTGTATTATGCATGCGTGACTGTTTGTATGTAAGTGTGTTTAACTGTGCACATGAATGTGAATATTAAAGAACATATTTATTTACTATGATTGTTATTTTCAGAACAAATAAATCTTTTGGCTGTTATGTTATTGATGTTATTATTATTGCTAGTTAAAGGGTGGTGACTTGGCTGAATATGTTGAGTCTTGTAGTATGTAGTTGTGTTAGTCAATATTCTGAGTTCAAATCCAACTCATTTCTTTATCATCATTATCGATGGACCACTCAAAGAGGTATGTATACATTATCATTTTCGTAACATAATTTCTGTAGTATTTCAAGATGTTTCTGACACGTATTTTGATTCACATGGCGGAGATCCAACATTTCTTCACTTTTTCCAGAATTTCTCTTTATTTTTTTTTTTTTTGCGAAATACGGAGTTTATGATTCATGTGTGAGTGTGTGTTCTTGATACTCGTTTAGAACAAGTAGTTTTACACCAATTACACTATTTTTTCTTAGTTTAAAGGCCGTGGACTGAAGATGTGAAATTTCCGAAGCCTCTCCCCCACCCCCTTTCGCGAGCGCGCATTTTTTTCATGATAGTCGTTTAGAGCAAGTTGTTTTACACCTATTACGCTGTTTTTGTTTTTGTTTTTGTGCCCGGTTCAGACGCTTTCGGAAATTCCCGATATAAATATTCCGAGGCCTCTCCCCCACCCCTCTTTCTCGAGAGCGCATTTTTTTTTTCATATTCGTTTAGAGCAAGTTGTTTTACACATATTACACTATTTTTTTTTTTTTTGGTGCCCGGGTCAGCCCCTCAGACGCTTTCGGAACTTCCCGATGTGAATTTTCCGAGGCCTCTCCCCCACCCCCCTTTCGCGTGCGCGAATTTTTTTTTTCATATTCGTTCATAGGAAGTTGTTTTACACCTATTACACACATTTTTTTTTGATTTTCTGATATTTGTTACGCCCTATATTAACCAAAACTTTATGGTCCTTATTTCATTTGATGTAAAAATTATATATGCATTTCCTTCAATTGAGCTACTTTAATTTGGAAGAGATTTTCTCCCTTTTAATGATAACTCACCAGACACAAACCGTGTGTTCGAAATACTCTGGTTACTTTTCTAAGATATTCCATGGAAAATGGCGGCAATGGCCGCGGTAAGATGAACATAAAGAATGTCTATTCTGACTCATCTGGATAGATAGTACAATATAAAATAGCTGCCAGAAATCCTTATCTGCACCCATGAAGAATATACTGAAATGGGCTTGCAAAATTTGTTCGTTGTTAAAACATTAACTCTAATTACACAAAGAACTTTTGTGCTAGGCAGAATTACCCAGGAAGCATTTTGCCTAAATATAAGAAATTCCTTTCTATCTTCACAAATGCCAAACAGTTAACAAATTAGGATAAATGAAATATGCTTTTTAAACAATGAACTATTTTCTTTCTATTTAAGAAACTTCGTTGAATGCTGAATTTAGGTTAAATAATTTGTCTCGAGTTATGTCGTGCCGACGATTCCAAAGGAGGATGAACTAGTACTATACACGGCTACCAACTACTAAAAGCTTTAGGAATTTTATTTTATTTTATGTAAGAGAAAAAAAGCATTAAAAATTAAATATGCTCTTCAATTTATCTCAGTATAACGTAGAAGAGATTCACTTCCTGTTAATGGTAAATCACCAGAAACAAACCAAGTGTTCAAATAATATCATACACACACACGCGCGAGGAAACAAGTGGGAATGAAAAGTTCCTGCCTTTAAGGGTATCGCGAAAGGCTTGGCTAAATGACCAACTTCCGAGTTCTTTTACAGGGCTTACGAAAACTGAAGGACCGCTGCAATAAGTGTGCGAATCTGAGAGAAACTATGTTGAATAGAATCATAATTAACAGATCCATAATTAACATATCTTTTATATATATATATAATATATATATATATATATATATATATTATATATATATATAAGAATTTAGGTGAGGATTCTGATAGAATCTGGTACTTGAAAATGTATACACCAGTTAGGCTTGGGTAATGTCAGTGGTTCCGGTCTATGGTTGGTTAGAGTCGAAATATCAGATAGGATATTTCTGTTGTCTACCAAGAAAAAAAAAACAACCCGATGAGTATTTCGCGCCTAAAAGGGCTGCTCCATATTACGCGTAACTTTGTGTATTGCGTTGTTAGCATATTATAGGATGAAAACGGCGAGCTGGCAGAAACGATAGCAAGCCGGGCGAAATGCTCAGCGGTATTTCGTCTGCCGCTACGTTCTGAGTTCAAATTCCGCTGAGGTCGACTTTGTCTTTCATCATTTCGGGGTCGATTAAATAAGTACCAGTTACGCACTGGGGTGGATATAATCGACTTACTCCGTCTGTCTCTCCTTGTTTGTCCTCTCTGTGTTTAGCCCCTTATGGGTAATCAAGAAATAGGTACTTCGTCTGCCTTTACGTTCTGAGGTCAATTCCGCTGAGGTCAACTTTGCCTTTCATCCTTTTGGGGTCGATAAATTAAGTACCAGTTAATCTAATCGACCGACTGGCCCCCTCCCCAAAAATTTCGGTGATTGTGCCTAGTGTAGAAAAGAATCGTCAGATGAGAAGTAATTTTACAAAATAAAGGAATATCCGAGAATACTGCAAGAATGTATCTGCCGAGGCCAGCTATGAATGGGAGAATGAGCGACTATGTTGGCAGTTTAGGTTAAGAATGTAGTTCTTTAAAGTGTGTAATTTGATATCTAAGGTCAGTGACTTTGGTGAGAAGGAGTCTTCTAGACTAGATTATGGGTAGACTGGAGTGGGTTGTGGGAGAAAATGTATTATGGTAAGCTCTGGGCTGTGGCAAGTAAGGAGGGTCATAAAAGAATTAAGTATAAGGGAAAGAAGAGAAAATAAATAAATCAAACGTAAGAATGACCGAAAAATTAAAATGAGACGATCAGGTATAGGGTCTGAGTATGAGAGTCTCTTGTAAATGGAAAATGACTAGGGGAGGTGGATAGAGAAATACAGAAATCTAGGGGTAATCGGTGAATATTGGTTGGAAGTGGGATAAGAGTACGGAGGCCATTAAATAATAAGAGCGATATTATGGAATTAAAGTTATAGTAAAGC
>NC_043000.1:82762943-82772270 GCF_006345805.1 Octopus sinensis
CAGTGGCATTACCATGGTGTAGGAGTCTGCGTCTTCAACTGACCAATGCCGAGTAGTGAGCTTTCAAAGGATCATATTACTCGCTGCAGCTTTGGGCATAAATGTTAACCTTCATAGTATACCATCTAGGACAAGCTCAAAGTGCAACACGCTCTCGAAATTCCATCAGACACTCATGACTTTCTTTTTTAAACGGCCCTTGTTTGGCAACAAGGAACGAAGCCACTGATTCCTCTTATTAGGATTACGAAAGTAGATCCATTTTTTCATCCCCAACGAAAAGCAGGCGTCTTGAGGATTTGCCAGCATTTATTTGCAAATGCTCACATATCGTTGAGACTGATTATTGATCAGTTCATAAGGACAGCTTGTAGAGATGTTGATTGATGATGCTTTGTGAAGGACCAAGTTCTGCTGACAGTGTACGAGTGCTTGGGCTTGACTGTTGTCCAGTCATCTCAAGAAAAGCCTCATCTTCCACAACAGAAGGTCTCCCTGATCTTAGTTTGTCTTCGAGGTTGGTGTCGTCTTCCTTGAGATATCAGAACCAGTTTTGTGCCAGACGTTTGTTGACATCATTAATTTATTTTACCGCTGCCCTTGCATTCAGTCCGTTTTACTTTTTTTTTTTCACAGGTAGCGTAAAATGACTCTAATTGCAAATTTTTCACACCACATCATCAAAGTTGTAAAATAAAGAATAAATAATTAATGTTTATTATGTTATATTTGAAAATAAAGACTACAACATTCAGCAACGATTGGACAAGTTGTATCAAATTAATGATAAAACATTGAGATACACGGTGGTGCTCCAGCATGACCGCAGCCGCTGAGATGAGTAAAAGAATAAAAGAATAAAAGAATACAAGTTGTCAAGGATCATCAGTGAAAATCCGAAAAATCTTCTGACCTCAACCTGCTAGAGCTGTTAAATGAGGGACGAATAGGGTCTAAACAACAGCAATAACAACGACAGCAACCGTATACTACCATCAATATAATAATTCTTTCCCCTATAGGCACAAAGCCTGAAATTTTGTGAGGAGCGTAGGCTGCTCAATTACATTGATACCAGTGCCCAATTGGTACGTATTTAATCGACCCTGAAAGAATGAAAGACAAAGTTGAATCCAGCGAAATTTGAACAAACAACGTTAAGACAGACGAAAGCTGCTAAGGGTTTTCACCGGCGTGCTAACGTTTCTTATTTCTTTTTTGCCCACAATGAACAAAGCATAGAGGGGACAAACAAGGACAGATAAACGGATTAAGTCGATTACATCGACCCCAGTGTGTAACTGGTACTTAATTTATCGAGCCCGAAAGGATAAAAGGCAAAGTCGACCTCGGCGGAATTTGAACTCAGAACGTAATGGCAGACAAAATACCGCTAAGCATTTCGCCCGACGTACTAACGTTTCTGCCAGTTCGCCATGTTTATCATCAACATAATAATGTCAAAAAGGTGGTCTGCCGAGGTCGACTTTGCCTTTCATCCTTTCGGGGTCGATAAATTAAGTACCACTTGCATACTGTGGTTGATCTAATCGACTGGCCGTTTCCCCAAAAATTTCGGGCCTTATTCCTAGATTAGAAAGGAATACCAAAAAGTTAGCGAGCTGGCAGAACCGTTTGCACGCCAGACAAAATGTTTAGCAGCATTTCGTCCGTCCTTACGTTCTGAGTTCAAATTCTGCCGAGATCAATTTTGCCTTTCGTCCTTTAGGGGTTAATGAAATAAGTACCAGTTGCGCACTGAGGACGATGTAATTGACTTACCCCTCCCTCAAAATTGCTGGCCTTGGGCCAAAATGTGAAACCAATATAACAACTGTAGCAGAAAGGTTGCATGCTGGCAGATTCGTTTAGCGTTCCTGCTTTACGTTCTGAGTTCAAATTCCGCTGAGGTCAACTAAGCATTTCATCCTTTCGAGGGGCGATAAGATAAGTACCAACTAAGCACTGGGGTTGAGGTAACCAACTAGCCTCTCTCACTAAAATTTCAGGCCTCGTAAAGAAAAGTCAATAATGTCAATAGAAGCAAGAGGCAGCCTTTAATTTAGCGGTATTTTGTCTGCCATTACGTTCTGAGTTCAAATTCCGCCGAGGTCGACTTTGCCTTTCATCCTTTTGGGGTCGATAAATTAAGTACCAGTTACAAACTGCGGCCCCCAGATCTCCAAGAGCTGCAGATAAGTTCTGCTCTTTGTGGATCTTAAAATGTCTCTTGAGGCCTCCGTTGGATTTGCAAACTTCCTAGCATACACTGCATTCAAAGGTGTGCACAGGCATATAGGCAGAATAGTTGGTGGAGGTTTGTTTTCCATGCGTTCGCAGATGAGATTTGAGGCCAGCAAAAGACAGGCGTGGTCTGTTACAGACTTTACACACAAAAGGGTCATTGTCATTCCCCTTCTCGATAGTTACATTCTTCCTTAGTTCTCTTTTAAGTCTTACTTGTTTTATCTTGGCCTCTTCAAATGCTTTCACCCCACTCTACACCTTTGATCGCCATCCAACTCGATCTGAAGCAAGGGTTTCTATATCTTCTAGAACCATTCCCAATGACTTCATGGTATTCCTTATGCCGTCCTTAAACCTTTTTTTAGGTTTACGCCGATAGCGTTTCTCTTCTGCAAGCTCACCATAAAACAGCTGTTTCGGAATGTGTTTGTTCATCTGCCATTCGAACAATATGGTCACACCGTCTCAGTTGGTTCTAAAAATCGTAGCTTTAATTGAGATGATGGCTGCAGATACAAAGACATCTGAGTTTGGAGTAAAAGAACTCCATTTAATTTTTAAAATGCGATGAAGGCATTTTTGGTGGAACTGTTCTAACAATTTAAAATGCCTTTCATAACATGTCCAAGTTTCACAGGAATACAACAGGGATGGTAAGACAAATGATTTATAAAGAGCCAGCTTTGTATTCTTATTCATATGTCGCTGGCACAAACACTTGACTCGAAACCACTAAATACTTTTGCTGCCCTTTAAATTCGCAGCTGTATTTCTCTATCATGATTTCCATCATTTTGGACAAAGCTTTCAAGGTAGACGAACGAATCGACAACTTCAAGTAACTTTCCCTTTACAAAAATTTTAGTGGAGTTACAAACAGCACCACACGCAGGTTGATGCATTACAACTATTTTTTCAAGTTGATGGTCAAGCCAAAATCATCACAAGCTGAGTCAAATGCAGATACAAGAGATTGCAGACCTGCTTCAGAATGACTGACAAGATCGCAATCGTCAGCATACGAAAGTTCCCTAATGAGTGAAGTAAAAACCTTTGTTTTGAATTTCAGTCTAGTCAGATTAAAAACATTCCCTGTGGTTCGATATTATATGTAAATACCCTCCTCAGAGTTTTGAAAAGCATGTGACAGCACAACAGCAAAGTATATTGCAAAGAGGGTGGGTGCATCAAGGTCTCCTTGCTTTACTCCATTTTCCACAGCAAAAGATTCAGAGAGCCTACCACCAAAATTAACTCTAGCTTTCCTACCTTGATGCAAAGCCCTGATCATGTTTATAAATTTTTCTGAGCAATCTATTTTCCTTAGAATTAGCCATAGAGCATTTCGATTAACAGTATTGAATGCTTTGCTCAAATCAACAAAGCAACGGTATAGAGCAAGATTCTGTTCAATGCACTTTTCTTGTAATTGTTTCTCGGTAAAGATACAATCAGCGGTGCTCCTGGGGGAAGGAAAACCATTCTGAGACTCAGACACTATATTTAGAACTATAAAGGTATTTAAACATTCTAACAAAATGCGTTCTAACAAAATCCTTTGGCCCAGATTTTATACAAGGAGACTAAAATGGCATCAATACTAAGCTTATAAAGAATCAGTTTTGGGGTCGATTTCTTCGACTAAACTCCTTTAAGGATGTGCTCCAGCATGGCCGCAGTTTAAATGACTGAAGGAATGGTATGTACATGGGTGAGGGGGTGGAACTGGAAAAATGCAAGTAGAATAGAGAAGAAGAGGAAGATAAGTTACAAAGGGAAGAGAAGCAAGGAAAGGGTCACTTAATAGAAGGGGGTATTTCAGTCATTTAAACTGCGGCCATGCTGGAGCACATCCTTAAAGGAGTTTAGTCGAAGAAATCGACCCCAAAACTGATTCTTTATAAGCTTAGTATTTATTCTATCGGATTCTGTTGCCGAACCGCTAAGTTAAGGGAACATAGACATCAGAATCGGTTGTCAAGCGATGGCAGGGGAACAAACACAGACACCCCCACATAAGTACATACATGCTTACACATATATACATACGACAAGAATCTTTCAGTTCCTGTCTACCAAATCTACTTACAAGAGTTTGGTCGGCTCGAGGCCATAGGAAAAGACACTTGCCCAAGGTGCCATGCAGTGGGACTGAACCCAGAATCATGTTTTTGGCAAGCAAGCTTCTTACACACAGCCACGCCTGCGCATATATACAGATATGTGTGTGTGTGTGTTAGAGAGAGAGAGAGAGAGAAGGAGATCAGAGGAAGAGAAGGAAAGGGATGGAAGGAGAGAGAGAGAGTGACAATACACAGGAGTTTTCGTCAAATATACATTTTTCAAAAGGAAGAAAAAAATCTGAAAATCGACTATAATAATGCCGCCTTCAAGTCTCATTGTTTTAAAGGTATGATGTTGTGGAGAAAAAAATTGAAGAAAAATGTTACAAAGGTTTAAAACTAAAAATTAAAAAACTGGGTATTTTTAGCGAGACGAAATGTTCTGCGTTTAGCGAAGCGGTGTCAACTTTAAGGTTGTACTCTGTGATTTTTTTTTTAGTTTAGCGTCTGACCCCTTCATTGTAGGTTTCTAAATAAATAGAAATACCTGATAAATTCAACATGTATCAACTTACTGTTTCCTCTGTCTCTTCATTGATTGTATGTTTTTATCATTTTAAAAGATTTGTTATATTAATATATTTGCCTGCATCTGTTTACTTTATGCATACTTCACAGTATTATGTATACCTGCCATGTATTTATGTAGATCATTAATATATAAGTGCATGTATGTGTGTGTGTGTGTGTGTGTGTGTGTGTGTGTGTGTGTGTTTTGCGCGTTTGTGTGTGTGTCCCCAAAACTCGGAAACTGAAAAGTTTTTTCATGCTTGGATTTGTAAACTGTGATATGAATAACACTGGTCAACTAAGAATTTGTCCCAAAGAAAAGAATACCTCGTATATGTTTTTGCATGCAGAATTAAAAAGTAATGTCAAATTATCTGTATCACCCACAGTTTCTTTGTTCCACGATATCCCTCTCAGTTCCTGTTACGTGGGCTAAATTTCATTTAAGCTGTTGAGATGTGATGTTAACAGTTTAAGAAATATTCCTATTTAAATTTTTATGAATAGAATTAACCTAGTGAAATCATAAATCCAGCTGTTTGAGTCAATGAGTCCCAAAAATACATGAAATGAAAAAATATGTAAAAGTAATAAGTGTGAAATATCAACATAGACAACAGCGGCACAGACAACAGTGAACCACAACACAGCATACGGTTGCCATAGTAACAAGCTGCTAATGCCACGCTGTCTGTTGATTGGCTAAAATTACCCAAATTTCCCAACTTTGATATAACATCAGATTCTTTAATTTACGAAATAAAATAATTGGTTCATCGTAACCAAAATTCAGACTTACATCGATACACCAAAATTGAAAGCAATCTAAGCAAAATTAAGTGGGGCTCATTTTGCAAATGAGAAAGACTAAATCCACGTAATGTAATACGTATGCACTATGAGTGGCCAGTTTGGTTAACCACTAAAACTATGACTTACTGAAAAATATGGTCCTGGGAATGTTAATCGAAGGTGGCTAGAAGCGGTTATACACGCACACGCACGCACACACATACATACACACACACACTTTCGTATCTATGAACGTACGTAGAGAGAACGAGAAAGTGAGAGAGAGAATTTTAATGAAAGTGAAGAACTTCACAAACCTTTACTCCAAGTTACACATAGCTCAGAGCGATCAAGAATAATTAAGACATTTTAAATACCATACAAGATATATTCTTGATTAATTGAATTTCTGCTTAGATGCAGAGTAACTACAAAGAAATCACCTGGTGGCAACTGAGATCGACCCCGAATGAGAAGAGTGATAATGTCAAGTATCAAGAATATTTCAGAATTGAAATACTGTTAAATAAAAGAGACAGATCTTTATATATGTATATATATATATATATATATATATATATATATATATATCTATATATATATATATATATATATACGCGAGAAAGAAGCAACAAGAATGGATAGGTTTTTAGTACAATCGTTTTCATACAAGGACAGGCTTTATTTAAAAGTTGTAAAAATTACAGCATATAAACGTGTCCCGTACTCATCAGCTAAAATACATGTGAGTTCTCTAGACATCCTAGTGGTTGAGCTATACTCATGGACATGTAGATAATTAAGTAACATAAACAGATTTCCAAAGTCATTAAAGTTCTTTAAAGATGATGTACAGTCTTATCACAGAATTTTAAAAAAGTTCTAATAGCATCACAGAGAAGGTGACCAAATCCATAGAGCACATATGAATTTCCAGAGATATGATGAGGGATTACATACTCACAGAAGACAAATTTATCCATTGTTACTCACAACGAGGTGGGTCTCAATTCCTGCTTATTAGCATTACAGAGAGGTGAATTAATCCTTGTATAGATGCACAATTTCCAATGGTGTAGATGTAAGTTTCCAGAGAAATGAAGAGGAATTTCATATTCCTCTTGAATATGAAATTCCTCTTCATTCTCTGAAACTTACATCTACACCATTGGAAATTGTGCATCTATACAAAGGATTAATTCACCCTCTCTGTAATGCTAATAAGCAGGAATTGAGACCCACCTCGTTGTGAGTAACAATGGATAAATTTGTCTTCTGTGAGTATGTAATCCCTCATCATATCTCTGGAAATTCATATGTGCTCTATGGTTTGGTCACCTTCTCTGTGATGCATTAGAACTTTTTTAAAATTCTGTGATAAGACTGTACATCATCTTTAAAGAACTTTAATGAACTTTGGAAATCTGTTTATGTTACTTAATTATCTACATTACTTCATGAGTATAGCCTCAACCACTAGGATGTCTAGAGAACTCACATGTATTTTTAGCTGATGAGTACGGGACACGTTTATATGCTGTATTTTTACAACTTTAATAAGCCTGTCCTTGTATAAACGATTGTACTAAAACCTATCCATTCTTGTTGCTTCTTCTCGCTTATAATCACCCCACATTACTGTCTTATTGTTAAAACAGTATAGTTTTTTTTGGTGCATCTAAGTTAGTACCATATTCAAGTAAATTCATTTAAATTAACTTGATCTTTATTGCTTTTTGAATATATATATATATATATATATATATATATATATATATATATATATATATATATATATATATATATCGGACACATGGGGACAGGGAGTCACTTGAGAAATCACATAACTTTGACAGGCGTATAAGGTAAAAATAATGCGAATAAAAACTGAAATGAAGATCAAGTAAACAGTGTGTGTGTTTAATTCGAAAAGAACCATAGCCAAGTATAACTACAGACAGACAGACAGATAGATAGACAGATAGATTGACAGATAGATAGACAGATAGATAGGTAGATAGATAGATAGATAGATAGATAGATAGATAGATAGATAGATAGATAGATAGATAGATAGATAGATAGATAGATAGATAGATAGATAGATAGATAGATAGATAGATAGATAGATAGATAGGTAGGTAGATAGATAGATTAAGAAAAAGGAAGCAGTCAGAATTTTGGGTAATTCTTCATCAGACACTTTCGTTCGTTTAACCGAACTCTTCAAGAAAATAAGGTTTTTATTTTCTTGAAGAATTCGATTTAACGAACGAAAGTACTCTTAAAGAATTATCCAAAATTCTGACTGCCCCCTTTTTCTTAATATACAATATCTGTACACCACTGCAAACACTCTATACATATACATAAGGAGGCGCAATGGCCCAGTGGTTGGAGCAGCGGACTCGCGGTCGTGGGATCACGGTTTCGATTCCCAGACTGGGTGTACCTGTATTTCAAAAGCCCACCCTTGTCACACTGTGTCATGCTGAATCTCCCGGAGAACTACGTTAAGGGTACACGTATCTGCGGAGTGCTCAGCTACTTGCACGTAAATTTCACAAGCAGGCTGTTCCGTTGATCGGATCACCTGGAACCGTCGTCGTCGTAACCGACAGAGTGCCACGGTATTCACATATAGGTTTGCTGATACAAACAAAATATGTGCACATTTATATATATTATATATATAGATATAATATATATATATCTATATATATATATATATCAGGTCATCCCATAAGTTCTGTCCGATTTTACCTTTTTCAAATTTGAATGAAATTTAATAGTATTTTAGAATGTCTAATGGAATTAAAAATTATTTTTATGCATTTGTGTACATTTAAACTAATTAAATATTATTTTACAGAATAATAGGATTAAAATTTCTTTGATTAAAACCCTTTCTAACATGGAAGTATCCAAAGAGCATTTGAGGCACATAATGCTTTATGAGTATAAAAAAGGAAACTCTGCAGCCGAAGCGACTCGAAACATACATTCGGTTTATGAGAAAGAATGCTTGGATGAAAGAACTTGCAGAAGATGGTTTGCAAAATTTAGAAGTGGAGACTTCAGCCTTGAAAATGAAAATCAAACAGACGTCCAGTTGAGTTTGATGATAAGCTCCTTGAGGCATTACTTGAAGAAAATCCTGCATTATCAGTTGAAGAATTGGCAATAAAGCTTAGTTCAAACCAGACAACTGTTCATCGTCATCTTCAACAACTTGGAAAGGTTCCTAAACTTGGAAAATGGGTGCCTCGTAAATTGTCCGAAAGCAACTGCAAATTCCGAGTTGATATCTGCTCTTCTCTCCATTCTCTCGAACTCATTTCACCCTTTTCGGATAGACTTGTGACTGGTGACGAAAAATGGATCTTCTATCGAAATGTTAAACGTCGTAAACAGTGGCTTGGTAAAAGAGGAAAAGCTCAACCACAACCGAGAAGGGAACTTCATAGGAAAGAGGTTCTTCTCTCTATCAGGTGGGATTGCAAAGGAGTACTTCACTTTGAATTGTTACCACCTAATGCAACAATCAATGCTCAAGTCTACTATCAGCAATTGGAGCGTCTGAACCAAGCTTTGGAGAAAAAAGACCCGCTTTAGTGAATCGAAAGGAAGTGATGTCTTTATCAGGACAATGCGC